>NW_007726663.1:18846-21132 GCF_000696425.1 Galeopterus variegatus
CACTGCCCATTTCCATTTCATGTAGCATTTCTCCTACATTTTCTTCTACTAGTTTCATACTTTGGGGCCTTAAATTTAGTTCTTTGAATTGATTTTTGTGTATGGTGAGAGATAGGGGTCTAGTTTCAACCTTCTTCATGAGGATATTTAGTTCTCCCAACACCATTTCCCCATTGTATATTTTTGGCACTTTTGTCAAAAATCAGTTGGCTGCACGCACATGGGTTTATTTCAGGGCTCTCTATTCCACTCCATTGCTCAATTAGTTTGTTTTTATGCTAGTACCATACTGTTTTGGTTACTATAGCTTTATAGTATATTTTGAAATCAGGAAGTATGATGCGTCCAAATTTGTTCTTTCTATTCAAGATTGCTTTTGCTGTATGGGGTCTGTTGTGGTCCCATACAAATTTTATTTTTATTTTATTTTTTGCTCAGGATTGCTTGGCTATTTGGGGTCTTTTTTGTTCCATATGAATTTTAGAAATTTTTTTTTTTATTTCTGTAAAGAATGTCATTGTTATTTTGATGGGGATTGTATTAAATCTGTAGATCACTTTGGTTGGTATGGACATTTCACCATGTTAATTCTTCCAATCCATGAACAAGAAATGCATTTCCATCTTTTGGTGTCCTCTTCAATTGCTTTCAGCAGTGTTTTGTAGTTGTCATTGTAGAGATGTTTCACCTCTTTGGTTAAATTTATTCCTAGCTATCTTATTTTTTGATAGCTATTGCAAATGGGCTTACTTTCTTGATTTCTTTTTCTGCTTGTTCATCATTNGATCACTTTGGTTGGTATGGACATTTTCACCATGTTAATTCTTTCAATCCATGAACAAGAAATGCATTTCCATCTTTTGGTGTCCTCTTCAATTACTTTCAGCAGTGTTTTGTAGTTGTCATTGTAGAGATGTTTCACCTCTTTGGTTAAATTTATTCCTAGCTATCTTATTTTTTGATAGCTATTGCAAATGGGCTTACTTTCTTGATTTCTTTTTCTGCTTGTTCATCATTGGTGTATAAGAATGCTACTGATTTTTCTGCACTGACATTGTCATTTAAAAGACCTTTTATTTGCTTTTTGTGATTTGTGTCTTTCAAATTATTTTTGATAAACACAATTAAAATTTTCTTTTTTAATTTAAAATTTAAAATTTATTATTAGCATATTCATTCTTACAAATCATGATATTTCTTTATGTCCTTTGCCTGACCTATCACTTCCCAAACCCCCTCCCTTTCTGCATTGATTTTATATCCTGCAACTTTACTGAATTAGTTTATCAGCTCTAGGAGTCTTTTGGTAGAGGTGATGGGTTTTTAATATAAGATCATGTCATCTGTGAACAGTGATAATTTGACTTTGTTTTTACAATTTGGATGTCCTTTATTTCTTTCTCCTTCCTTATGGCTTGGGCTAATACTTTCAATACTGTGTTGAATAGAAGTGGTGAAAGTGGGCATCCTTGTCTTGTTCCTGTTGTTAAAGGAAAATTTTCCCCATTCAGGATGATGTGATAGGTTTGTTATATATGGCTTTTATTGTGTTAAGATACTTTTCTTCTATATCTAATTTGTTAAGAATCTTTATCATGAAGCAGTGCTGAATTTTGTCAAACGTTTTTTTCTGCATCTATTGAGATAATCATATTGTTTTTGTCCTTTCACTAAACTACCTGACTTCAAAACAAAAAAACCAAAACAGCATGGTACTAGCATAAGAACAGACACATGGACCAATGGAATAGTATAGAGAACCCAGAAATCAACCAATCCAGTTACTTACAGCCAACTGATCTTTGATAAAGGCACCAAGAACATACATTGGAGAAAAGACAGATTCTTCAGTAAATGGTGCTGGACAAACTGTATATTCATGTGTAGAAGAATGAAATTATATCCATATCATTCATCATATATCAAAATCAACTCAAAATGTATTAGAGACTTCAGCATAAGTCCTGAAACTATAAAACTCCTAAATGAAAACACAGGGGAAAGACTTTAGGATGTAGGACTGGGTAAAGACTTTATGAATAATATCCCAACAGTACAAGCAACAAAAGAAACGATCAACAAATGGGGCTATATCAAAATAAAAAACTTTTGCACAGCAAAGGAAACAATCAACAGAATGAAAAGACAACCTACTGAATGAAAGAATGTAATTGCAAACCATACATTACATTTTTCAAGGGATTAATATCCAGAATATATAAGGAACTCAAACAACTTCACAGTAAAAAAAAAAAAAAAAAAAAAAAAAAAAAAAAAAAAAAAAAA
>NW_007726663.1:22046-24572 GCF_000696425.1 Galeopterus variegatus
AGACTTCAGCATAAGTCCTGAAACTATAAAACTCCTAAATGAAAACACAGGGGAAAGACTTTAGGATGTAGGACTGGGTAAAGACTTTATGAATAATATCCCAACAGTACAAGCAAAAAAAAAGAAACTATCAACAAATGGGGCTATATCAAAATAAAAAACTTTTGCACAGCAAAGGAAACAATCAACAGAATGAAAAGACAACCTACTGAATGAAAGAATATAATTGCAAACCATACATTACATTTTTCAAGGGATTAATATCCAGAATATATAAGGAACGCAAACAACTTCACAGTAAAAAAAAAAAAAAATGAATTAAAAACTGGGCAAAAGGAGCTAAATAGATATGTTTCAAAGGAAGTCATGAATGGCCAACATGTTCATGAAAAAATGCTCAACATTACTAATCGTCATGGAAATTCAAATCAAAACCACACTGAAATATCATTTCATGCAGGCTAGACTATTATCAAAAACACTGAGAATAAAAAATGCTGGTGAGGATGTGGAGAAAAGGGAACTCTTTTACACTGTTGGTAGGACTATAAATTAGTACAGCTGTTGTGGAAGACAGTATGGAGGTTTCTCAAACAACTACAGGTAGAACTACCATATGATTCAGCAATCCCACTTCTGGGCATAAATCCAAAGGAATGGAAATAATCCTGTTGAAGGGATACATGCATTCCTATGTTTACTGTAGCTCTATTTACAATAGCTGAGATATGGAAACAACCTAAATGTCCATCAGTGGATGACTGGATAAGGAAAATGTGGTGTATATATATGCATATATATATGCATATATACATATGCAATGGAATACTACTCAGCCACAAAAAAGAATGAAATTCTTCCATTTGCAGCAACATGGATGAGCTTGGTGAAAATTACGTTAAGTGAAATAAGCCAAGTACAGAAAGAGAAATGCCATGTCCTCACTCATAAGTGAGAGCTAAAAAACAAAGGAAGAAAGAAAGACAATAATAAAATGTTTAGCTTACAGAAAGAGAGAACAGACCTATAGATACTAGAGGTGGGAAACGGGTAGGGGAAGGAGGGTAAATTGTAATTGGGTAAGCGATACAAAAAATAATTATGATTTGTAATGATGAACATGCTAATAATACTGATTTGATCATCACATACTATACACAAATACTGATAGTCTCCTCTACATCCCATAAATATTTATAAATTAAAATAATAAAAAATTTTTTAAGATAGTTTTTTTTCAGTGAAAAATGTCATTGGTGTTTTGATAGGGATGGCATGAACGTGTAGATTGCTTTAGGTAATACGGACGTTTTGATGATGTTAATTTTTCTGACCTATGAACCTGCGGTATCTTCCCATTTATTTGTGTCCTCTTCAATTTTTTTTTTTTACCATTTTTTAAATAGTTTTCTTTGTGGAGGTCTTTCACCTCCTTCGTTAAATTTACTTTTAGGTATTTCATTTTTTTGGTAGCTATTGTGAATGGGATTACTTTCTTGATTTCTTCTTCAGCTACTTCATTGTTGGCATATAGGAAGACTATTGATTTTTGTGTGTTGATTTTGTACTCTGTCACTTTACTGAATTCACTTATTAGTTCTACTAATTTTTTTTTTGTGTGTGGAGTCTTTAGGGTTTTCTATGTATAAGATCATGTCATCTGCAAACAAAGATAGCTTGACTTCCTCCTTTCAAATTTGGATGTGCTTTATTGCTTTCTCTTGCCTTTTTGTACAGGCTAGAACTTCTAGTACTTTGTTGAACACGAGTGGCAAAAGTGGGCATCTTTACCTTGTTCCATGTCTAAGAGGAAAAGCCTCCAATATTTGTCCACTGAGTATCATAATAGCTGTGGGTTTTTTGTATATGGCCTTCACTGTGTTGAGGTACATTCCTTCTATTCCTGATTTGTTAGTGCTTTTATCATGAAGAGGTGTTGCATTTTATCAAATGCTTTTTTGCATCTATTTAAATGATCATATGGATTTATCCCCCCCTTCATCCTGTTAATGTGATGTATCACATCTACAGATTTGTGTATGCCGAACCAACCTTGCATCTCCTGGATAAATCCCACTTGATCATGGTGTATGATCTTTTTGATGTGTTGCTGGATTCTGCTTGCTAGTATTATGTTGAGGATCTTTGAGTCTGTGTTGTTTAGAGATAGTCAAATGTAGTTTTCTTATTTTGATGTGTCATTTTCCAGTTTTGTTATGAAGGTAATGCCGGCCTCGTACAATGAGTTTGGAAGTATTCCCTCCTTTTCGATTTTTTGGAGGAGCTTGAGAAGAATTTGTATTAGTTCTTTGAATGTTTGGTAGAATTCAGCCTCTCTGAGGAGGCTGTTTCCACTTCTCTGAAGAGTAACATTCAGCAATGAAGCCACCTGGTCCTGGGCTTCTCTTTGTTGGAAGAGTTTTTATTACTGTTTTAATCTTATTACCCATTATTCATCTGTTTAGGTTTTCTATTTCTTCATGATTTACCTTTGGTAAGTTTTCTGTGTCCAGGAATTTATCCATT
>NW_007726663.1:25058-26823 GCF_000696425.1 Galeopterus variegatus
CTGATTTTGGATTTGGTTTGTTCTTCTTTTTCCACCTCTCTGAGGAGTAACATCAGGTTGTTTATTTGGAGTCTTTCTTCGTTTTTAATGTAGGCATTTATTGCTATAAACTTCCCTCTCAGAATTGCTTTCACTGTATCCCACAGGTTCTGGTATGTTGTATTTTTATTTTCATCTTTCCCCAGGAATTTTAAGACTTTCTTCCTGATTTCTTTTTGACCCATTTGTTGTTTAGGAGCATATGGTTTAATTTTCATGTATTCACATAATTTCTAGTGTCCCTTCTATTGATGATTTTTAGTTTTTTTCCATTGTGGTCAGATAAAGTAGTTGATATGATTTTGATTTTTTATATTTTTGAGGCTTGTTTTGTGTCCTATTATATGATCTATTCTAGAGAATCTTCCATGTGCTGCTGAGAAGAATGTGTATTGTGCAGCTGTTGCATGAAATATTCTATAAATGTTCATTAGGTCAAGTTGGTCCATAGTAAAGATTAATTCTGACATTTCCTGGTAATGATCTACGCTTTGCTGAAAGTGGGGTGTTAAAGTTCCCAACTATTATTGTGCTGAAGACAATCTCTCCTGTTAGGTTGAATAGTAATTGCTTTATATAACTCAGTGCTCTGGAGTTGGATGAGTATATATTTAGAATTGTTATATCTTCTTGTTGAATTGATCCTTTTATCATATAATTACCTACTGCATCTTTCTTTCACTTTCCTTGGCTTGAAGTCTATTTTATCTGATATGAGTACAGTTACTCCTGCCCTTTTTTGGTTTCCATTTGCATGAAATATCTTTTTCCATCCTTTTACTTTCAGATGTGTGTGTGTTCATTGGTTAAGTGAGTTTCTTATAGGCAGCATATTGTTGGTTCTTATTATATAATCTCTGTGTCTTTTAATTGGGGCATTTAATACATTTACATTTAGGGTTATTATTGATAGACAGAGATGCATTACTGCCATTTTACTACATTTTTTCCAGTTGTTTTGTTTAATTGGCATACCCAAAGGAGAGGAAAAAGGAAGATATAGAAAGCATATTCAAGAGAATAATGGCTGAAAAGTTCCAAAGTATGGAGAAGGATGACAGCATCCAAGCACAGGAAGCTCAATTCAATCCAAGGAGGAACACCCCAAGGCACATCATAATAAAATTATCAAAAACCAAAGACAGAGAATACTGAAAGCAGCATGAGGAAAGAAATACATAACATTCAATGGAACCCCAATATGTTTCTCCAGCAGATTTCTTAGTAGAAACCCTATAAGCCAGAAGAGAGTGGGATGGTATATTCAGAGTGCTGAAAGAAAAACAAATGTCAGCCAAGCATTCTGTATCTAGCATAACTAACCTCATGTGTTATTTCCTATATTTTTCCTAGTACTTAATTCCAAGTGTTAGCTTGGTACATTTTTCTTCCAAACTAAACAGCTTTGGCATTTAATAATCTGAATTTTGAGATACGAGTATTTATTTTTAAAAATTGTTTTTATTAAACTGAACGTTATTAATATTATTCATCAGCCCAATTAAAAATCTTGACAATACATCTGGGGTACTTCAGAAAGTTCATGGAAAAATAGAATTAGATAATACATACCTTTCCATAAACTTTTTGAAGACTCTTGTACATATGACATACATATATGTTTGCATATACTCAAGGATACACACTCACATACAATTATACATACACAAGTACTACACATACATATAATCAGACAACAAATAGGAAATCCACTCTTTTAGGCGCA
>NW_007726663.1:28278-46378 GCF_000696425.1 Galeopterus variegatus
CCAGCACAGAGTTTAAGTGGAGGGAACAGCAAATAATCCAACACAGAACTGAAAGAAAAAAACAAAGTACCCGCAACCAGAGATGAAGTTTCATATTAACTAGTAAAGGTCTCATTTCTCCAACGAACACCTAGAACACCTAGAAAACCTAGAACACCTGGGTGTCCCCTGGGCAACCAAGCCAGATAGGGGGGAGGCCAGGGGCTTCAGCAATGCCCCCCAACACCTGCAACAAATCCCAAGGGTGGGGGATGAGGGCCTTGGCCACCTCCCCATGTGCAGCCAGCCCAGCAGTGACCACCAAACTGCCACAGGAAGCATCCTAAGCTCTGCCTAGCTGGGGTGGTGGGGGACCTTAGGCCTCAGCTATGCCCCCCCAACACCCACAGTCTGTGCAGCGGTGACCAAAGTGCCGCCACAGGAATCGCCCCAGGTTCTTGAGCTGGGGTGGTGGGGGGTGAGGGCTTTTGCTACACCCTGCTGACATCTGCACCCAGCCTGGCAATGACCAAGCCACTGCTGGAAGCCGTGTGATTGGCCCTGTGGGAATGAGGGGGGTGCCACAGGCCTTGATCCTCTATTCCTCCTTCTTCCATCCCATTTCCTTCCCCTTTCCCCTCTCCCCTTCTCTCCCAACTACTCTGCAACATCCTAGAATGCAAAAAATAATATTAATAAAACAACATAAAAAATAATTAATTGGTTCAAGAAAAAATCCAGGAAATCACCAAAAAAAAAAAAAAAAAAAAAATGCACTACAAATAGAAACTGTGAGGTATACTTAGAGAGTTTCTTAGGGGAATTTTAAAACAATGTAGTTTAAGAGTGTAGCTTAGTAGTAACCAGAAGTGAATTTATGTATACAAAGTAAAATGAAATTAAAAGTAAGAAGTCAAGATTTTTTTCTATAGAATCTCAAAAAAATAAAAGCAGTGTGATCCTGATAAAAGTAGAAAGCAGAGAATAATAAAAGTTAAGAGTAGAAATTAAAGGCCGAGCCTGTGGGACATGTGGGAGAGTGCTGCGCTGGGAGCGCAGCAGCGCTCCTGCCGTGGGTTCAGATCCTATATAGGGATGGCCGGTGTGCTCACTGGCTGAGCGCGGTGCGGCCGGTCTCAAAAAGGACAAAAAAAAAAAAAAGAGTAGAAATTAATGAAATAGGAGGCAATTATGATCAACAAGACCAACAACGGGTTTAAAGAAAAAAGCACTAACAAATTAGATAAACATCTGGAAAACTGATCAAGTGAAAGAGAAAGCATAAACAAATACTACGAGGAAAATAGGGTCAAACTATAGATAGCATCTTTTTTACCCTTCCCCAAGTCCAAAGAAAACGTCATGACCAACTTTACAACTGAATCTAGATAAATTTAATTATTTAAAATAAAATTTACCATGATCAATGCAAAGAAAAAAAAGAAAACATAAACCTGAATAGACCAAACAGCTACTAAAACGTTTAATTGGTGATCACAATTCACACTCACCTATTTTCTCCCTGCAAAGGCACCAAGCCCAGAGGGTTCTGCCAGGGAATTTTAGCAAACCTGTAACCTACAAATAATTCTGACTTTATGCTGTGTTTCCAAAAAATAGAAGGAGGAAAGCAACAAAGCTAGTATAACTTGATAACTTTGATGTCCAAGCTGTATAAGGAAAGCACAATAAGAAAACAAAGGATGGTTTCAGTTATAAATGTAGATTCAAAATTACAATATTTTATCTGTTTCTCTGGGTCAATTTTCCTAGAGAATTGCTAAGCATATTGAATCCAGCAGCAACATTACCAAGTGGTGTTTATTTTAGTATAGATTAATTACTAAACAATAGAAAATATATTTGTGTGTTTAGCACATTAATAGATAAAAGATGATAAAAACATAATCTTCTCAATAAATGCAAGAAAAGTTTTCAGTGAAATTCACTACCCTTTCATATTGAAAACTATTAGTAAACTAAGAATGGCAAGAAAGTATAATTTGTCTCTTTCAAAATCCCTGTTATCACTGATACTATTCATGTTGGGCTGGTGGTTTTAATAATTATAATAGAATGAAAGAACATAAGAAATGTATGATTAAATAGAAAAACACAAAATTGTAATTTTCAAAAAATATGATTTTCCATGGAAAATATACAAAAGAATCTTCAGACAAATTATTAGAAATATTAAGAGAGTTTAGATGGGATGGTAGAGATAAGATCTGTGTTAAAATTCATGATGTTCCTATATGACAATACTTGGAAAGTGTTATAGAAATTTAAAGAAAAACATGTGCAATGTAGCAAAACATATAAAACACCTAGGAATAAATTGAAAACAGATATTCAAGTGTTACACAGATAAAAGTATAAAATAGTTTTGAAGCATATATAAGGGGTCTTCAACAAGTTTGTGGAAAATGTGTATCATGAAAAAACTATGCATGGATTTCAAAATTTTTTGCACCCAAATAAACGCATACTAATTTGCTTTAACATGTCTGAACAGGATCTAGTTTGAGGCACTAAGAGAAATAAGACATTACTTTAAAAAGAGCCGTTATCAGAGCAACATGAATTCTGCTAAAATTGAAGCAAGAACAAACATCAAATTTACGATGAAGCTTGGGTGGAAGAATGGTGAAATCAGTGATACATTAACAAAAAGTTTATGGGGACAATTCTCCAAAGAACCAGAAGTTAACAAATGGACCATTCATTTTAAGAGGGGTTGAGATAATGTTGAAGATAAAGCCCCTGGTGGCAGACCATCCACGTAAATTTTTGAGGTAAAAGATAATTTTGTTCATGCCCTAACTAAAGAGGATCAAGGGGTTGAGATAATGTTGAAGATAAAGCACCTGGTGGCAGATCATCCACGTAAATTTTTGAGGTAAAAGATAATTTTGTTCATGCCCTAACTAAAGAGGATCAACAATTAGCAGCAGAAACAATAGCTAACATCATAGACATCTCAACTGGTTCAGTTTACACAATTCTGACTTAAAAATTACAGCTGAGGAAACTTTCCACTTGATGGGTGCCAAAACCGTTGTACCCAGATCAGCTACAAAAAAGAGCAGAGCTTTCAATGGAGAGTTTAAACAAGTGGGATCAAGGCCATAAAACATTTCTTCCAAAAAACTATATCAGGAGATGAAACATGGCCTTACCAGTATGATCCTGAAGACAAAGGGCAGACAATCAAAGCAATGGCTACCAAGAAGTGGAAGTGATCCAGTCAAAGCAAGAGCAGACCAGTCAAGAGCAAAGGTCATGGTAACAATTTTTTGGATGCTCAAGGCATTTTGCTTGTGGACTTTCTGGAGGGTCAAAGAATAATAACATCTGCTTACTACGAGAGAATGATAACATTTACTTATTATTTCTTATTTTGAGAAAATTTGCTAATGCTTTTGCAGAAAAACACCTGGGAAAGCTTCCTCAGAGAATCCCTCTCCACCATGACAATGCTCATGCTCATTCCTCTCATCAAACAAGAGGAATTTTGGGAGAGTTTTAATGGGAAAACATTAGGCATGAAACTTACAGTCCTGATTTGGTTCCTTCTAATTTCTTTTTGTTTTCTAATCTTAAAAAATCTTTAAAGGGCACCCATTTTCCTTCAGTTAATAATGTAAAAAAAGACTGCATTGACATGGTCAAATTCCCAGGCCTTGAACTTGATGAAGGTTATGTTTAAGTTTATATTTTTAATTTTTATATTTTAATTACATTTCCCGAAAACATTATGAAGTCTCCTTGTAAAAGAAGACTTGATTAAATAGAGATGTGTAGTATATTCACAGGTGAGAAGATTCAATATCATAAAAATTTCAACTCACCCAAATGTGTGAGGGTACTTCAAAAAGTTCATGGAAAAATAGCATTAAAATATAATGTGAAGCTTTTCATGAACTTCTTGAAGTACCCCTCATATCTATAAAATCAATGCGATTTTAGTAAAAGTTTCAACAATCTTTTTCATGTGATTTGGGGTAAAAATTAATATGGTAGAATTTAATTCCAAGAAGAGCTGGGTTAATTCTAAAGAGGAAGAAGGAGGAGAAAGATACACTTGCCAAACTAATTATCAAGACTTATTTTTATACGTAGAGAATGTAAAAACTACTATGGTGTTAGCTCAGAAAAGGACAAGAACATCAAAAGGACAAGAGAAAGCAAAAACAAGCAAACAACCAAACAAGCAAACAAACCAAAAACCAAAAAACATACAGATCTTAACATACTTGGGGTTTTGATTTATGAGAGAAGTATCATTAAAATATGTTTAATTATGGGCCAACCCTGTGGCTCACTTGGGAGATTGCGGCGCTGGGAGCACCGAGGCTGTGGGTTTGGATCCTATATAGGGATGGCTGGTACGCTCACTGGGTGAGCATGGTGCAGACGACACTGAGCCAAGGGTTACGATCCCCTTACTGGTCACACACACACACAAAAAAAGTGTTTAATTACAATAAATGGTAACGGAACAACTGCAATTCAAATGTAAAAAATATTAGATACACACACACATTCAATTTCATTTGATTAAAGACCTTATTACTTTCTGAAGGATATAAAGAACATCTTCACTGCATTGGCGTAGAGAAGATATATTCAACATGTCACGGAAAGAAGAATAAGCATAAAAAAAAATCAGTACTTGTAACCATATCTATATAATGAATTCTATACAATAAAAGATGCATAAACAATAATGAGAAGAAATTTATGACACATAGAACAAAGGATTAATATCTGGAATATGTATAAATCCACAAAACAATAGGGAAAAAATCTAATAAAATATGGGTATTGTGGATAGGTACCTGCTTACTTTGTTGGCAAATGATCAAACTCACATATTACATTGAAAAAATAGTTTACCCTGCTTTAAGAATATGGCTACAGAAGCTATCATTAGAAGATATGGAAAGAATATTGCATATTTGAAATAGTCCTTTTACACCTCTGTCTCAGGAGCCCACAAATTTATATTTTTGGAAGAGTCAGAGACATCACCTATTGACTTTGAAGGATAAAAAGGAATTTGAGTGCCATTCTTCTGGTCAGTACAGAAATCTTTATGTCTTCTTTTGGTGTGTGAAACACAGGTGATACTAAAAAGAGTTACAAGAATCATATGATCACATTTAGTCTAAAATATGCATATTAAAATTTGACAACTATATCTGAACATATGCAACTTATTTATAACAACTGATCACTGCCATTTGGGTCATAGCAATAGCCTGTTCTCCACATAAACTCCTTCTCAGCTCCATAACAATGGGCAAAGGATATGAAGATGAGATTCAGGAAGGAGGAACGTCAAACAGCTAGTCAATTTTGGAAAATTTAGTAATGAATAAAATGCAAGTTAAAACAATAGTAAAATATAATTTTGTACCCAATGGATTTTAAAATCAGAAAGTTCAGAATGTTTAAAGTCTGAAAATATCAAATGAGGACTTCAAAAAATAGAAACTCTCATACAGTGCTGATAGGATTGTAAATTTTGGAAAGCCAAACAGCTAGTCAATTTTGGAAAATTTAGTAATGAATAAAATGCAAGTTAAAACAGTAGTAAAATATAATTTTGTACCCAATGGATTTTAAAATCAGAAAGTTCAGAATGTTTAAAGTCTGAAAATATCAAGTGAGGACTTCAAAAAATAGAAACTCTCATACAGTGCTGATAGGATTGTAAATTTTGGAAAGCAATTTGACAATATTATTAAAAATGTACTCAACTGACAATCTAGCAATTCCATTTTTTGGTTTATATATCTCACAGAAATTGTTGGCACTTGTGCATAAAGAGACATTTGTAAGGAGCATTGATTTTAGTAGTGAGGACTGGAAACAATCTAAATGCATATCAAAAGAGGAGTAGATAAATTGTGGTATATTTGTATAGTGAAACGAGTGATGCCAATTAAAAGAAAGGAACTATATCTATATGTGTTGATACTGATAGATCAAAAGATCTGAGTAAAAAGCAAGAAGCACATATACACTACAATAAAATAGTCTTATACATTGGATCTTGTTATCTTTATCATCTCTGTCTCTATGAAGAGAAGAAGTGAAAATATATACAAGAAATACAACAAATATAAGATAGAGATTTCCTGTGGAGATGGAGGTAGCAGAATGCAACCAGGTAAGGGTATAAAGAAAATTTAAACTTTATTAGCAATGTGTTATTTTCTAATAAGAAACAAATGAACAGTAAACAAGAAGACCTACATCAACAATGATGAAGTAAACATATTCAACTGTTAACATTTGTTAATTGAATATGGTGAATACAAGGGTGTTTATTTGATTATTCTCTGTAATTTTTCACATTAAAAGTCAATAATGAAGACATATGTATAAAGTGCAAACAATAAGCCTGTGTCTGTGAGTGAGTGAACTGTGGAGTGAGTGCTGTACTTGGGCTGACAACTATCAGCACACTTTTATAGACTATATCCTAGGCAGCCAATGTGTTTTCCTCAGAAAGACATATATCTCAGAAAGATAATTACCTTATGGTGGTCAGTCCATTACAAAGAATGAGAAGTGTTGGTTCCAGGATAGTTGTTTACTTAACATATCATCACCACATGATTTTTCACATTTAAATGCTGAACAAAAAGAGCATTTTTATGTCAGGGTTAAACTGTGATGATAATTATATGACCTCATTGTAATAAGTAAAACTGTTTCCAATAAAGTTAGGAAGAATGAAAACATGAGTCAAAATATTTTAATATTCATAGATACCGAATCATTACAGATTGTGAATAAATTTGGGGGCCAAGTATCATTCTCGAATACCTATAGATTACCTTAAGATGTTCAATTTTTCATATGATGATATTCTGTCAACATTGTGCGTGGATTTCTATACTTGATAGGTTGTCAATGGACATTAAAATGAAATATCTACATCTAATAAATTACTACAAAAGTTTTCCCATATCTTACGCTCTATTTAGTTTTTCAGGTCTAAATAAAATCCAGAATAAAATATTCAAACCATATGGTGTTTTAGAGTGAGTTTTGACAGCAGGACAATAGTCAGTTTATTTTAAAAGAAACCAAAAGGAACTAAAACAAAATCAATTTGCAATGCATTAATGATCTTATGATTAAATTGTTCCGTGTTTCACAAAAAACATTTGATGTTCTGAGCAATCTATTGTGTAATAGAAAGTGCTTTCCAAATATCACAGTGTTTTAATTAAGACTTTTTGTGTTTTTTCCTTTGTACATATTAGAGAGAATTTTATGTCCCCTCATTCTTTTGGAAAGTACTGTGTTGTGCCTTGAATATGGCTATTTTCAGTAGAACTGAAAGTAACATGCTTTGATGAGCCAAAATTTCAAAAGATGAGTCCTTGAGTATTGTCTTCAAAAATGAGGATTTGTAATCTTGAATAATGGCCAACAATCTCAACTTTGGAGAGCTGCTCATGGCACTTACCTAACATTTGTTGCTACATTACCGACAAGGCATTTCTCCTCTTGGGATAGCCCAGCTGTGTCTTCTGTGCTGATGGGATGTTAAGGGGAGGATAGAAGGGCACTTGCGACTTTAATTTTTCATCTTTCAAGGATGACCCCATGATATCAGAGGTTAACTTGTAGTCCAGGAGGTGATGACCTTCCTCTGCTAAAAGTTTAATGTGTCTACCTCCTAATTGTTCAGCTTTTATCTTACTTCAATGATTGCTCTTGGTGCTTGGATCTCCAGAGTTAGTGATGTAACACTTTCTGAGGGACTCAGTCCAAATACCCCTGCCAAGAGCACTCAGAGGTGATGAAAGGTGAAGAATAAGGAAGGTTGCCAGGAGAATAACACTGGGCTTTAAATAAACAGGGCAACATTTGAGTTGCAACTCTTAAGGTTTAAATACTGTCAAGGCCTCCTTGGGGAGGCCTGCCCTATGTTAGGAATATGCGGGGAACTGCCATATCACCTGGAATGTTCCTTCTTTCTCAACTTCTTCTGCCAACAGCAAATTCTTTCTTATGCAGGATGAACTAATTCACTGACTCAGCTCAACCCTCAAGGAAACAAGTGTAACCATTTCTTTTCAGTCTTTCTTAGATTCTGACATAAGGTAAAATGAGAAAGAAGCATTGCAAATAAAAAAAAAAAACACGTTTCACCATTATAAATATTTGCTCACTCTAAGAGGGAGACCGAGACATTCTGACATAAGGTAAAATGAGAAAGAAGCATTGCAAATAAAAAAAAAAAAACACGTTTCACCATTATAAATATTTGCTCACTCTAAGAGGGAGACCGAGACAAGGAGGGAAGACACAAAAAAGGAAATAGAGTGAGGTACAGAAACATGAGGGAGGGAGAGAGAGGAGTATGGGGGAGGGTGGGGAGAGAGAAAAAGAGACAGAGAAGAAGGAATGAGAGCCTGAGAGATACTGTGCTGTGCACATGTGGACACATCTAAAAGATTCCACAACTTTGTTTGTTTTCCAGTTATATTGGATGTTATAGTCTTCATCATGGTTTAAAGTCAGGCATTTTAAATCTAAGTAGTCAGACCACTTCAGTTGTTTTAACACCCCAAATCCAAATGTCTGGACAGCTAAAACTACCCAATTGGGTTAACCATTTAGCAATCCCAGGGACTGAACAAGTGATTGATGTGGTATATGAGGCAGGCTCAAACAGTAATTTGTTACTTCATAGAAAAAAAGCTAACAAATTCTTTTGGGAAACCCTAGAGGGCTGGATAAACTTGTGTTAAGTGATAGGACAATAATATTACATTACTGGGTGGTTATTCCTAAGGAAAGTCTTCCACACATGGAAGGAAAAAAAGACTACAAAAGTTGGTCTGCCTAAATATATATTCAGCCTTGTCTTTCCAAAAGAGGCGAACAGCCTCCATATGTTGGGCTCGAGGGAATTAATCCCATCCTTTGCCTCTCAAAATGACAGATGATTGAGAACTAGACACAGGAGTCAGAAAATTAAAATGTCAGCTTTACTTAAAGTAAAGCCAGATTGGTAAATGTAGCTGGAACATGGTCTATTTGGACTTCCTAATATTTTTTTGCAGAATTATATTTGGATTCACTGTAGTGGCAAGGCCTCCTGGGCAGTTACTTGTCCAACCAACAGTGCCTCACCATGTCGAGACAGAAAGCCTGAAGGAAAAGAGGCACGGGAGGGCAGAGGCCTGCTATGCAGTGACTTACCACCTTAACCCCGACCCCTGGAGAAACATGGGTCAGTGAATATCAGACTCTTCAACACGACAGATGGATAAATCTCTGCTCCTCCTGTGGAGAGGAACAAGCGAGCTCTAGAAGGCAAGACAAATGCTTCTAATCAACACTCTGAGACAGAAAAGCTCTACTGTATTGACCAATAGGAAAAGACTGAGGGAAATAAAATGACTTCCCCCAAACTACACATTAATGGTGCCCTTAATTTACTTACAATCTTGGTAAAAGAATCCATGTGAATATGGGATGTTTTGGCTCAGCTTGTGGGGTACTGAGTTTATTACAGAGAAGGATGTAAGACAACGGAGTGAGGTGATGGAGTGGGAGCTTACCTTTGTGGAGCCCTGAGTGTCAAATACCACTCTGCAAGGTTATTCTCTAAGGTCAGGAGGCTCAGGAAAGAGAAGTAATGCACAATTCTAAGTTCTTCTAGTGTCGAATCTGACAATCTTTTCGTCACACCACCCTGGTAGTGTAAATGCCATCACCACCTCTGGACAAAGCCTCCTAGATGATAGCATCTGACTAACATGGTAAGGATGGGTAGCCCTGCTAAAAATGATTTACAATAGCCAAATACTGCAAATAGTCCAAATGCTATCTTATAACTAGTATCTAGAAACATGCCTGGAACATAGTGCCTTTTGCTCCTTAAGCGCATATGAAATGAATAGATAGATAGATAGATGCATGAGTATCCTCCAAGCTAGAGGAAGGGGACTGAATTATTGAGTCACTGTGCACTATATTGAAGGTCCTCCCGCTATCTTCTAACTAGTATCTAGAAACATGCCTGGAACATAGTGCCTTTTGCTCCTTAAGCGCATATGAAATGAATAGATAGATAGATAGATGCATGAGCATTCTCCAAGCTAGAGGAAGGGGACTGAATTATTGAGTCACTGTGCACTATATTGAAGGTCCTCCAAACCAGGGAGAAATCCATTCATCAGGACAGCTTCTATGAGCTGCCAAAACATTAATGGAAATATATTAGTACAGAGAATGTTACACATCAGAGGTTCTTCTAGGGATAGTACCATAAGTAATTGGAAAGAAAAAAATTGATAAGCTAATTAGATAGGGAAGGGAGGTTAGACCCTTCCTTGGTTCACTTAGCACCAAATCAACTTGCGAGGGGGCAGGAGGGGGACAGGTTAACTACAGTATATTAACAGGTGAAAGTAGGGCATTGCTTTGTTGCTCAGGACAGCGGGTGGAGTTCACGCTTGCCATTAACTGCCCTCTTTCTTTGATCTTACTATAGGCAGTGCTGAGTCTCTCTTGTAAATAAATATGTATTTATTGACTCACCAAATATTAATTTAGCACCTACCTTGGCAGGAATGAGCTCCGAGTGCTGGCAATACAGCTGCAAATGAGAAAAGGCCTTTGTTTTGATGGCGCCTACATTCTGGTAGAAGAAGGCAGATGATAGATACAGCAAAATAAACACATGATATTTCAGCTATTGATATGTGCCATGAAATAGAGATGATAGGATGAAGATGTGTGGTGGAGAGGAGTGGGTGGGGTGGGAGCAGAGAGTCTTTAGCAACAGACTGTTGACAAGGCTTCTCGGTGGACATCCCTTTGGAACCAAGACCTGAGGGATGATAAGCGAATAGCCACATGAAAATCTGGAGGAAGATCATTCCAGGGCAAGGGAGTACAAGTTTAATGGCCCTGAGATGGGAGTGAGTCTGGCAGAGACAAGGAACAGAACAAAGGCAGACATGACGGGAGTTCAGTGGGAAAAGGAGAGATGGGTTTGGAGATGATCTCAAAGGTCAGTAAGTGTAGAGTCTTCAGGCATTGCAGGGAGATTGTATTTCATTCTAATGGCAATGGGGAGGCTTTGGAGAGTGCAAATGTAGAATAACTAAAGAATATCATTTTTAAGGTGTGCCAAACAGCCTCAGTCAGAAGGCTGCCTCGTGCCTCATGCCTCAGTCTAACATTGTCTGCAGATTCCCACACTTTGATAGGTTGCGGGAATCTAGCCCAGGCCTTACTCACTGGTGGGGGGAATCTCAAATCACAACTTTGAACTGTGGCAGGGTGACTGTAAAACACTGGATCATACTTCTTATAAATTTCTTATTAAAATGGAATTGATTATACATGTTAGTAGGGTTCAGAGTTGCATATCAATACCTGTGTACAATGTGTGATAATCATATCATGATAATTAGCATATTCATCATTACAAAACATAGTCATTCCATTGTGTTGAGGACATTCTCTCTCTCTTCTAGCCATTTGACAACATGCAAATTGTTAATGTTAATTACAGCTGCCTAGCTTGACTGTACCTCAATAGAACTTATTTTCTCTAACTAGTTATTTTTTATCCATTTTTCGCTATCCCCCCACCTCTTTCCCACCTCTAGTAACCAGTTTTTGTTCTCTCTTCCTGAAAGCTCAACATATTACTGTGATTCTTTCTTTCTTTCTCTTTTTCTTTCTCTTTCTCTTCCTCCCTCCCTCCCTCCTTCCTTCCTTCCTTTCTTTTTTAGCTCCAACTTATGAATGAGGACATGTGGTATTTCTCTTTCTGTGCCTGGCTTATTGCATTTAACATATTTTTCTCCAAGCTCATACATGCTGCTGTGAATGGCAGAATTTCATTCTTTTTATGTCTGAGTAGTATTCCATAGATTTTCCTTATCCAGTCATCTGTTGATGGATATTTAGGTTGGTTCCATATCTTGGCTATTGTAAAAAGATAAACATGAAGGTTTTGCAAAGTTGCTTTACCAAAGAAGGTGAGGGTGCCAGCAGTGAGTGGGGCTAGGGGCCCTGATTAGGCAGCTTTCTGGCTCTGTAAAGTGTGTGTGCCAACCCTCTCTGTCCTGACGGTGGCATCCTTGCTGCACTTGACTGCCTGTTGCCAGGGTACAGGAAATCCTGCAGACTTGTGTGTGGGCAACCCAATGCAATGATGTGTTGCCTCAGGGGTATGGAGCCACTGCTGGGACAGAAGTAAAATTTTCTTGGGCATTGGGTCTGATCCCAAATCTGTGATTGCTGCAGTAGCCTGGGACCCGGGGGGTGGGGGCTGCTTCATGAGTGTCTCTCCTTGGGCCAATTACAGCCACATGTGTCCCCAGCAGCTCCCAACACCGGATGTGTGGCTGCAAGGACAGAGCAGATTCCCCTGTGGTTGGGCTACTTGTCCACTCACTTCCTGTCTGCAGGCTGAAACTCCTTCTGGGTCCTTGCTCCTGGATCATACTTTTAAAGGAAAGTTTCCGGCCAGCCCGTGGCTCACTCTGGAGAGTGCGGTGCTGATAACACCAAGGCCATGGATTCGGATCCTATATTAGGGATGGCCGGTTTGCTCACTGGGTGAGCGTGGTGCTGACAACACCAAGTCAAGGGTTAAGATACCCTTACTGGTCATCTTTTAAAAAATAAACAAATAAATAAAGGAAAGTTTCAACTAATTTGTTGGGTGGTGTTAGAAATGTCTAGTTTTTAAAAATAATCTGTTTCAAAGAGCTCACAAAATAAAGCCAAATGGCTCAGTTTTCATCCAACACTCTCTTTTAAATGGGTAACCAATTTCCATTTAAAATGAAGCACTTTAATGATCCACAGAAAGCAATCAAATACACTTCACATCTCAAAGTAGGTAGTCTCTGGTGAGGTAGGTGAGTCTAACTGACACCATGTAGTAGGAAAAAGACTGTGAGTTGTCTGATAAAAAGGCTTGTGATAAAACACAAGGAAGTGCAAACTAGGGGGGAACATTAATAAAATAGCAAAGCAAGATTCCAATGAATCAAATGTCATTTGACTTTGAGAAAGAGGGAGGATGATCAGCACTGTGGAGACAGAACATCAAAAGGAATTTACAAACAGCTCAATCTCTTGGTATCTGAGGACGTAATGCTGCCTGGGATACTCCAAAGGCATGTTTGATGGTTCTCGTACCAGCAGCTTATTATCAAGCCTAGGAAATAGGCTTGCTGGGCTCTAGGATTGAGATATCTTTGCATTTCTCCCTCAGGAATGGTAGTATGGGAGAGGATATGGAAAAATCTGATGGCCAAGGAAAAACAAGACCCAAGTATTATACACAAAAGTCAAATCCAAAAATGTATAGGGATACTGCTGTCCCAAACTAGGACAGGTATAGGAGGTGTGTGAGAAATGTAATTGAGTTATCAGTTGAGCTACTATAGTGTAAATCTAAATGGGCTCTTCTATGCATTTTTGGAAATGAGCATGCTCTTCTGTAAATCTGTATTTATAGGTCAGTTAGTTATTTAGGAGTTGTTAAGTCCTTGTGGGCATGTCTCTTTTTTCTACCTGTGCATGTTATACCCTGCTATATAGCCATTCTATGGCATATGGAAGGAATTCAATAAACACATATTGAAATAAATATTAGAATAAGTAAAAATATGACTCTTTTCTGCCTTTAAACACTCAGAGCTAATAGGATCATAATGCAGGGAAAAAATAAACAAGCCAGGATACCTCTAGTCAATACATTTGCTCTGTATTGGTGCTGGGGAGCAATTGTGCAGATGGTTGGAAAATTTGTGAAATGGAGACAGTAAGAAATGACGATTAGTTTCAGCTGATCTGTCTTCAGAAGGTAGAGAGAAAGACAGGGGCATTATAGGAGAGGTCAAAAGCAAGAACAAAGGTAAAAACTTTGGATAGCTTGTGATGTATTTTGGGGAATTGTGAAGAGTCAGGTTTAGCTGACTCTTACAGAATGTTACAGTAGAGAGGTTGGTATAGTGGGAAGAACACAAACTTGTGTGTCATGTAAAATCCTGACGTTGCTGTCACTTTGGGAAAACAGTTTAATATTTATCATCACCCCTTTCCCCATCTTAAAAGAGAGATGTTGATCTTCTCTTTCCCTATGTTCTCATGAAATAATAATTGCTTACATTTATTGAGTACTTACTATGTATTAGGCACTGTTCTAAGTATGATAATTCTGTGAATTTAAATAGCTGTGCAAAGCACTCAATGTTCACTACCTTATTCAACCCTCACAGTAGTTCTGCGATGTGTGGGTTGTACAGATAAATGGGATAACACAATACAGTGCTTGGATTATAGTATGTCTTCAGATTAATGTTCTTCTTTACCTTTCTCCTCCCATTATTTGTAAGTAAAGGGGGGATGCTAAGCATGGATAAGAAACATGAGCCACACTTCACAGGGGTCTTGCTATTAGTACTTTATTTGGCCAACAGCTTTTGGTCTTTGAATGTTTTGGAGCTGGGACGTGACATGTTTTTAAGTGGGATTTCCCTTTACAAAGAGTTAAGTCCTGCGGGTTAGATTTTGTTCATATTGCTTCATCAACTTGTTGAGAGATGAAAACTTCAAGTTGCAGACATTCTTTATCAGACATTCTTTTAAAAGAAAGAAACCTCCCTCAGATGACTAGAACTTCTCAGTATTATCTTTGAGATATGCTTATTAACATGTCAGATCCATCTACTTTGTTCTTTACCCATAGTGTCCTTTACCCATAGACAGCTGATCCAAAGTATTATTTCTGACTTTCTGTCTTGCTACTTTGCCCTGAGAAATTTTGGGACACCCTTCTCTATCTCTTGTCCAGCCCGTTCAGTTTAACAGTTATACTTTTTTCTTTTCCCCTGTCTATCAAATTCCAACTCAAAGCCCTCTTTAAACAGGTCTGCTACTTTTCTAGATGGAACCAATTAGCATTGATTTTTACTGCTAGGTGAATTTAGTCTCTATCACCAAACACAGACTGCTGGACAGACATTTCCAAATCTCTCAAAATGTCTCACACATCTCTTCTCATTTCCATGTGTGCAAACCATGAATTAAATAATAATAATAATAATAATAATAATAATAATAATAATAATAATAATAATCTACTACCATCCCAAGCTAAACTTCTTCATAAACCTAAGGTAAATTCAAGACAAAAATACTTATAGACTTCAAAACTGTCTTTCGAAAGAGTATTCTTCTTAAAGAACTTGTTTATTCTAATTATTGACTGTACTATTTTTTGCAAGGATTATAAACTCTAGAATGAAACAAAAATTTTAAAGAGTATTTAAAACTATGCAAGTCACGAGGTTGATGAAAACTCATGAGTAACTTTTTTTCAGCAGTCTAAAGTGGAAGAATAAGAATCATAATTATAAATCAAGATAACTACTACCATCCCAAGCTAAACTTCTTCATAAACCTAAGGTAAATTCAAGACAAAAATACTTATAGACTTCAAAACTGTCTTTCGAAAGAGTATTCTTCTTAAAGAACTTGTTTATTCTAATTATTGACTGTACTATTTTTTGCAAGGATTATAAACTCTAGAATGAAACAAAAATTTTAAAGAGTATTTAAAACTATGCAAGTCACGAGGTTGATGAAAACTCATGAGTAACTTTTTTTCAGCAGTCTAAAGTGGAAGAATAAGAATCATAATTTGAGGTTTGCAAATTGAATTTTCCTTTCACCACATTTTAGAATACACCCAATATAACAAGATTGTTCGAAGGCAGTTCATAAAAATAAGTGCCCTAATCTTAATCTCTCAAGATCCTTGCTCTTACAGACAGATAGACTTAGGTTCCTATTAAAAAAAAAATGCAGTCACCATGGGTAACGTGTTCTCAACTGCTGTTTTCATGAGTGAGTCTATCCTACTCGTGATGAAGGGCCACATGACCTAAGGTTTTGCTTCAGTCCCCACAGCTAGAAGGTAGTGAGTTTTAATGGGAACAATGGACCCTCCCATGCTCAGAGCTTGTTTGCCTGTTTATTGTCTCACTGTCCTATAAGCTCCATGAAGGCAAAAACCTTCTGAATCTGCGGCACCTAACACAAAACAGGCACTCATGGTAATATATAGTTGTTTTTGGAATGAATTTGACTCAAGGGATCAGTATTTTAGTACGGTGCTTCTCAAAATAACTGTGAAGAACCAGTTTGTTTTATGACTTTCCAACCTGTCTCAGACTGACTCATAAAATACAACAAAATAAATTACTAAAAAATAAAATGTGAAGACAAAACAAAAATAGAGCTCCATTTAAAAAAATTATTAGATGAAATAGACATAAACCTTTTCATTAAATTGCTACAAAAGTTTCTAAATGCTTTTCTTAAATTCTGTACATCTCTTGTTTAGAATAAGTAAAAGAAAGTTTATGAACTAAAGGCTGTCAGAGAACGACACTCAGAATAGCATATTTTTGTACTTAGTCTGCCACTAAGTCAGTGAATCTGTTTTAAACCCTTTGAGGTTTGTTTGGTCATTTGTAAAATGGAGAACTGATCTGATTTCCCAGAGGCTGGCACTCGGAGGTGCCCTAACTTATTTCTGGTAAGAGCAATCCTTACTTCTTACCCCTTCTAAAGGAGTACTGACAGGGATGAATTAACATCAGGTTCAAGAGCTTCCTCTCATCATCTCCTAACCTGAGCTAGACCTATAAAGGTCTGGGAACTAGGCCTTGTTGTTCTGGGACCAAGGCTATTGTAGCCCTGAAACTGATATTCACTGGACCAGTCTTTGAAAACTACAAATAATTTTTGCCTAGTGGTTATCTCTACCACCCCCGAAATATTGATCATTTGCAATATGATCAGAGAGAGCATATTCTCTCCCCTGCTTTATATTTTATTCATGTCTTGTATCAATGACATGCTATATATTTTACTTATCTTGTTTATAATCTGTCTCTCCCCTAAAATGTAAGCTTCACGAGAGCTAAAATTTTAAACTTTTTTGTTCATTACTGTGAAAAACATCTTAAACTGTGCTTGACACATAATAGATAGTAAATAAATATTTTTTGAATAATGAATAAATAAATCTCAACTCATTTTTATTGTTTCTTAGTGATTTAATATGAGGTCTCTTGCATGTTTGCTACTTTCAGAATTTGAAGTACTCCATTTCCTTTGAGTTTTTCTATAGTTTTAGTGGAAAATCCAATATGGGAGTTAATTTGAACATAACTTGGAAGTTTTTTTAACTTGGCTGTTTATGATTTGAGGTGTATTTCCCCCTTACATCAAACGAGTTTTAATGCATGTCAGATTCAAAGTTCTCTTTCCAAAGCATAGTTCCTCATTTGTATATAAAAATACATATCAAATCTAAATGTAGAAATAATAATTTTTTAAAAAAATTAAATAAATCACAAATGATTGAATGGAGTCTCTTACTTTCCAAGAAATATTTATCTTTAGACTGAAAAACGAGCATGAGAAATTTCAGCCCTAAGGATGTATTTGTGTATGTACATAATTTTTCTCTTATGAGAAAATCTTAAGTACCTGTCTTTAGATATCGTTCACGTTTTTTCTCAACCACAATTATACCATGACACTATAGCACTGCCAGCAGTAAAATCAAATCAAATTTTATAATCCCACCTTTATCGTATGTTGGAAAAAGGCCCCAAACCTTTTTGTTCATGTCAAGCAGTCTTTAGTTTTCTTCCCAGTAAATTCAAATGGTGCAACCAACCAACACACAAATTTGCATTATCATGTTACCCACCACAGGGAAAAAAGAAATACACATGTATTTAAACATACACAAACTTTTATATTTAATTTTTTGGCACATGAAACCTAATAATTAAAAAAACAAAGTTTTTATTTTTATTTTTTTTTGTTTTTTCCTTCTCCTATCTTGGCCAATCAACTTTTTCAATCTTTTTCTTCTACTACCTGATTCATTCATTTCAGTATTCATATTTTTATATATATATATATATATATATATATTTTTTTTTTGTCTTTTTTTCCGTGTCCGGCAACGGATCGCAACCCTCAGTGTTGCCCCCGTACTGGATCGGGGACCGGCAACGGGATCGCACGG
>NW_007726663.1:47325-127950 GCF_000696425.1 Galeopterus variegatus
CTATATTAGTGTGTTTTGTTTTTTTCTTCTTCTTTTTTTTTTTGTCTTTTGTCTTTTTTTCCGTGTCCGGCAACGGATCGCAACCCTCAGTGTTGCCCCCGTACTGGATCGGGGACCGGCAACGGGATCGCAAGCCTCGGTGTTGCTCCCGCGCCTCGCTCAGCCAGTGAGCGGGAGCCGGTCTGTATGTGGGATCCGAACCCTCGGACGGGAGCGCTGCCGCGCTTCCCAAGCGGCGCACTATCCAGTGCGCCACCGGGCCGGCCCCATATTTTTATATTTTTAAAAAATATTTACCTTCATCAACTTTTCCACAAAAGGAAAATTTGTCTTCTGTTACTGTTTTAAAGTTTCAAAGCTAAACATTGAAAGATAAGAATAGGCAGAACTCCATTTTTTCTTTTCCAGTGTTCTTGCCTGGACTCAAGAAATAGAAATTTTGGTTCTTCTATAAGTAATAAAAAGCAAAGCTTTCACTCTTTTTTCCACTTGCTCATCTCCTCCACCCTCTCAGGAAGATTGAGTTAACTGAGCAGAAGGTCTTCACACTCACTTGGCATAAGCACACTTCCACCTCCCTCTTTGAGATCTGCTTGTCTTGAGGTAGTGTGCATTTTCCTCTAGGTCTCTCCATCGGGTAAACGGTCCTGGTTCAAGGCCAGAGACCCAGCACTTGCCTTCCAGAGCCATATCTTATTTTATGTATATATGTGTGTGTGTGTAAAATAAATATCTCTCTGAGGACACAGCTCTAGGAGCCTGATGGATGTGGAGTGATTCTGGATACATGTTTCTGCTCAGCAGACCTAACTCTTCTTTGGAGGGACAGTCTTGAACTGTAGATTTGCAGGAAGAGAGTTTAAAGAAAGCTCAGTTCTGGTCAGATCAAACCGCATTCTTCAACCCAATATTACCTGTCAGTAATAATACCAATAATTTGACAATTTCTAACTATGTAAATATGTATCTGACTGATCACTGTGTCTATTGTCAGTCAATTCAGCACACAGAGGAGAATATTGAGTTGGGACAAATGGTCATTCTCATGTCAGAACGGTGGGTAGAATTTTTGTAGGTGAATATAAGGAAGGAGGGATTTCAGATACAGACGATGATGCCCACCACCCCTGCAGTGTGAGTTTGTAAATGATAAGTCTTTTATGGATGGAGCTCAAGATGTCTTTTCAAGCTTTAATGGAAAAATGTTGAATAAAATAGGGTGGGAACAGATGCTAGTTTGTTGATTTTCTATGCAAGAAAAAACCTTGGAAGATTTTTGATTGAATGGTTAGATACTAAAAAAATAAAAAAGGAGTAGTGTGAAAGCAAGTCTGGGGGCAGGGTAAGAATAATGGGAGAATGGTGAAGGGTAGAATAGGAGAAAAATTAGAGCAGCTAGGAGGCCAGCTGATGAGCAGTAAATGTGTGAACTGAAGTAGTCAGTATAAAAGGAAGCAGATGTACGAGATGTACTAGGGACACATTTTAGAGGTAGAATCAAGGGAATTTAGCTATTGATCAGATGTGGAGGGTAAGAAAAATATAGAAGCAGAATTTGACAGATTTTTAAACCATAGGAATTGGGAGAATGACATGTTCCTTAATCAAGTTAAAGTGTATGTGTATATATATATATACAAATAAATAATAGTTTTGCTTTTTTTTCTTATTCCTTTCATTTCCTCTTTCCCCTTCCTTTATTCATTCCTTCCTTTTTTCCTTTCTCCCTCCCTTCCTTTCTTTTCTTAGTTTTGCAGCAATCTAATCTATTGAGCATATGCTGTTACTGGACCTAGGATGCCGAGTTCTTTGGGAGCCAATATCATAGAAATGAACACTGAACCCATACTGCGAGTTAGCAAGCTAAGTTTATTGCAAGTTAGCTTGTACACAGGAGAGTCAACAGGAAAGAGGAATGTTGTTCCCTGAGTGTTCAGTGTGAGGGGTTTTTAAAGGCAAAAGAGCTGAGTAGGGGTCTTGGGAGAGAGGGTGAGATCTCTGGTCTCATGATTGGGGTCTTCATCAGTTGGTCATAAGGTGTTCTATTTTCAGCCTCAGCAGGTGGGGACCTCATTGTTATCTTGAGGTCTGTAAAAGAATGCTTATGCAAGGGGGTTAAGCAACCTTGGGTACTGACATGCTTGTGGGAAGGGGGCATACAGGTGGGTCGTTAGGGCTACTGCCCTCCCAGGTGTTTCCTGGAACAGAACGTGGTCTGTTGCTCCTGGAGTCTCTGCTGCATTTCCAGCATGTAGGTGACTGCTGGGTTCTTGGTGTGGACAACTAAATGGAGTCTCTCCTGTCAGTCCTATCATTACTCCTGCCCCAATGTTATGTATGTGTTTTAAAATTTATTATCTCATTTAATCTTCACAATGATCATATGAGGGAGGCTGATTTTAGTTAATCGATTTATTGATGGATCGATTAGCTCAAGGCTCAGAGAACTGGAGTAACTTGTCCAGGGTCACCAATTAGCAAGTGTGGGCTAGTGTGGGTTGGGATGAGTCTGATTCTGAAAATTATTTTCTTTACCTTTATACGGTAATCAGATTTTTACGAGAAGATGGTTTCCATGTGAGGTGCCTGCAAAACTGCAGAGAAATCTACAGGCAGCTGGAAATGTCGGTTTGGGTGCTAAAGAAGAGATACAGATTTGGGAGTCATCCGTGGAAAGATGAGGGTAAATCTGTGGGAATGGGTGAGGTCATCAAGAAAATACATGCAAAACGACCCAGAGGAGAGCTGATGACAGGACCTCGGGGAATGCCTCTGTGTAAGGGCAAGCCGGAACACTCAGAATTCCATGGGGACCTTCTAGTGACTTAATGCATGAATTACTGAATCACTAAATCCATCATATCTAATACTGTAGAGAATTAAAAAATGTCTTTTTTTTCCCAGACAAAATTTACTTGGGATTAAAAATTATTAGAGATGTATGAATACAGCTAAACCTTTATTTACACTTATTGAATTACAAGAAATGAATGACAAGAAATTTAGTTAGAAAATCACATTACAACTACAGACATGGGGGGGTGTTGCAATTTGAAATTTGCCATGCCAGTGAAAAATTCATTTACTCAATTTATTATTTTATTAATTAGCTCATAACTCTTTAATTTATGAACTATTTATTGATGTCATACTCTATTCAAAGCAAAAAATCTAAATATTGATAAAATAATATTTCAAAAGTACTATTATTTAATAACATACAAACTCTTGCATACTTTTGAAAACGTAAATTTCCCCAAGATGTACCTAACCAGATGTTTTCCTGGCCACAGATTCTAGGATGGAGTATGTGTGATATGAATGTAAGGAAGTTAAACTATGTGTTATGGGCTGAATTGCGTCACCTACCCCCCACAATCCACATGTTGAAGTCCCAACCCCCTGTATCTTGGAATATAACTATGTTTGGAGATAAGGTCTTTAATGAGATGATTAAGTTAAAATGTGGCTATTAGGGTGGGGCCTTTATCCAATTGACTGTTGTTCTTAAAAGAAAAGAGCCACAGAGGGACAGTTATGTGAAGAAGCTGCGAAAAGGGCAGCCATTTACAAGCAAGGTGAATGGCCCCTGGGAACAAACACCAGCCCTGCAGGCACCTTGATCTTGGACTTTTCGCCTTTAGAACTGTGAGAAAATCAATTTCTGTTAAGCCACCCAGTTTGTGGCATTTTGTTATGATAGCTCTAGCAAACTAATACACTATGAAATTAGGAACTTAACTTAAAAGAGGGTTGAAGGGAATTAGGGGGGATTTCTAGATGAAGAATTATGAAACAAATATTGTTTAGATTCTAACAAAATAGACTAGCTTCTTAAAAATTTTAAGCTGAAATGCAGGCTTTGTGATTTACTGGGTGGGGGAAATGGGCAGTAACAGGGTCTATGGCCACTTACATTAATTTTGATTATTTAAGCAGAGACTGTATTAATATTTAATTGTGAACTACCTTGCCTTTGGTGCATAGACCAAAAGAATAAAGGCCATTTAGAAAGACCTTGGCTTTTCTCTTTTGATTTTATGGCCATATATCTATGGTGATAGGCAAGGCTATTTAAAAATAATGAACATATAAAATGCAAACCAGCCACTTTTATCCTTTCACAAGAACTTGTAAAGATGCCCGAAAAGCACACAAAAATGCTCCTTTTGATGTTTTTAGGAGGATAGCTTAAGGTTGTTTTCAAAGTTTCAAGATCCAAATGCAAAGGACTCTACTTCTTTACAAGTGGTTTAATCCCATGGGTAGTGTGGTTTTTATTCAGATGAGTCTCTCGAGGGGTAGGAGAAGCAATGCCAATATATATATTTTTTGGCGTTGAAAGGACCATAAAGGAGAAACAGATCATACTTTGTGGGTTGATAAATACTTCAGCACACACAGTCAGATTAGAACGAGCCTGTTGCACGTTGCACAGCTAACCGTTTTTTTTTTTTTTTTTTCCTGAGGCAGCAATTGGGAAGAGCAGTTGTGGTTTTTGTTATTTCTCTATTACCCTCATTCAGCGACATGGTAGGGATGAAAAGAACATGTCAGAATTTAAAATGGGGCATTGAAAGAAAAAGTTCAGAATATGATAAAGATCTAGGTGTGAAGCTTAATTTACTTTTTTTCAATTTCCTTTTTAAAATGAAAAATTGAAAGTGGTTTTAGAAATGATTGGAAGCAAAACTTTGGTGGTCCTGTTTAGCTTACATGTGAAAAGAAAATTGAAGTAGAAACAAAAGTTGAGAAGAAAGCTCATTTTGTTTGGTTTGATTTTATACTTGATAGATGACTTTGGGAAGGATCTGCTTGTAGAAGCACTCACCATAATACTGAGTAGGAAAGGTAGAGTGTTTTGTAGATGCTGAAAAGGTACCAGATGCACACAAAAGCCCCAGTTACGAAATCTCTGGGGAGAGAAGATTTTTACACACAGACCCCTCCCCTTCTTCTCTCTGTTCCTCCTTTTCTTTTGCTGTGTGAGGCATTCATGAACAGTAAGGTACACAGACTCACTTCTTATAGCCGTGGTTTTTGTGACCCTGGAGACAGATAAGTGCTGATATTCTCTTCCCTCTTATCCTTAAGAACTGTCTGTTCTGGATTGGGCCAAGTACATTTTTATTTTTTACTTTCTCACATTGATGAAAATACTGTTTCCTTACAAAACGAAGCACATTTGAATTGGGTAACTTCGTTACTTATTTTATCAAACAGATTTTAATTTTTTACAGATGTTAAGAATTTCAAGATTATTCCGTATTTTATTGGCCAACTTGTACCCTCAATTATGTGCACGCAACTAATTGCACACACATAACTGAGGGTAAAGTTTGGCTTTTAGAACTGAAAGTCTCTGGAGTTCTGAATTTTTTTTATCAGACTTTTATCAGTAAAAAAAAAAAATCTTCTAAATTATTGACATCACTTTCCAAAGCTGTTTTCAAGCACTGATTAGTTAGTTCATCACACCCTGGTTTAATCACTCTTTGTTACCTTCTTTGCAATGAGGAAATATTCATACAAATGACTCTACTATTTGCTTGAAATCATACAAGCAAGACAGTGATAGAATTAAGGTTAGCATTTAGCATTCTAAGTCTGTGTGCTGTGATAATAGATGGAATTATTCAGTAACATTACATAATCGTGTGATAAATGTTATATTCTTGATTGTTGCCTCTTTTATCATTCAAAGTAATAGTGACTTTATTATATATTTTTCCTGATTATAAAGATAATATTGGAGATAATTTAAGCAATACAGAAAAGTGTAGGGAATATGATAATCACTTGAATTCCCACCACTATGAAGGGCTATTTATATTTTGTTGAATATTCTTCTAGGACTGTCATCTGACTTTTTCTTTAATTTTATATTGATATAATATTATACATATTAATGTAACAAGCCTTTTTCACCAAGAAAATTCTGGAAATATTTTCAGGTCAAGGAATACAGATACCCTTTCTTTAAGGCCCAATATTCTGTTGGACCAGCAAGTCTTTAACCAATCCTGTAATTGGTGGGCAGTTAAGGTGTTTCAATTTGTGTTTGCAAACACTTCTCTCATTTTTATGAGAAGAAATGTGCTTCATTGCTGTAAACTTTGCCATTATGAACACATTTGGTTTTTAAGATTAATAAATGGAACTTTTGGGCCGGCCCCGTGGTGCACTCGGGAGGGTGCGGCGCTGGGAGCGCAGCGACACTCCCGCCGCGGGTTTGGATCCTATATGGGACTGGCCTATATGGGACTGGCCAGTGCGCTCACTGGCTGAGCGCCGTGCAGGCGACACCAAGCCAAGGGTTGTGATCCCCTTACTGGTCATGAAAAAAAACCAAAAAAAAAACTGGAACTTTCTTTTCTTTTAACTATCCTGAAGGTCTCGATTTCTACCTAACCAATTTGTTCTTTTTTAAAAACTATAATTTTGAGTTGCACATTCATAGAATTATACTCAGACATGAGATTTGAAAATGCCATGGCAATGGAAAATGTGAATAACATAGAGAAGTGAAATCCTCAGAAAATTCTTAAATATATTTTCTAAATAACCTCTTATCATTACCCAATCCTGAAGGTCTCGATTTCTACCTAACCAATTTGTTCTTCTTTTAAAACTATAATTTTGAGTTGCACATTCATAGAATTATACTCAGACATGAGATTTGAAAATGCCATGGCAATGGAAAATGTGAATAACATAGGGAAGTGAAATCCTCAGAAAATTCTTAAATATATTTTCTAAATAACCTCTTATCATTACCCAACTTTAATGTGATGATCTGCTAAAATTATACTAATTGATATAGATTTTGAGTTTTATTCTTTTCCTTAGCAATCCTTGGGAGATTAGAGTAAGTGATGGAATGGAAGATCTGGATGACCTCTGCTTTTGACAACCAGTTGCTAACCACTAACTTTAGAGTGAAATGTTTATACTTACATGAGTAGCGCTCGAAAATTGAGAGAAATTCCACGTGGACTCTGTACATTACCATCATCTTATTTGTGTTTTCCATTCCTCAACTCCTGAAACCCTTCCACTCTACTGCTCTCATGAAAATTCTGATACGTTGTATTCTTCACGCTTTAGTTCCTATTACCTCCAACCTACTCAAGGACATTGCTCTGGCAATATTCCCCTCTCCCTCCCTCATCATCTAATTTTTCATCTATATTGAATTTTTACCATAAGCATATAAGTATACAATTTTTTCTTTTATTTAAAAAATATTTCTCTTGACACACTTTCCACTCCATCTCCCATCCCATTTCATGGCTCCTCTTTGGAGAAAAAGAGTTATCTGTGCTACCTGTCTCTGATTCTTCTCCCTTTCTCTTTTAATCCAATCTAGTCAAGCTTTTAACCTCATGAGTCTAAAAAAAAAATGCTCTTTTTATGGTCACCTGTGGTCTCCATGATCTTAAAATTGATGGTCAATTCTCAGTCTTCATCTTACTTCACCTGTCAGCATCACTTAGCATATTTGATCTCTCTCTTCCTTAGTAAAGTTTCTTCACTTGGTTTCCAGGATACCACACTCTCCTAGCTTTCCTCCCATCCTGCTGTTGTTCCTTCTCAGTCTTGGCTAAATCCTCTTCTTCCAGACTTCTTAATTTTGGAATATTATGTTCCTTTCTCCTTTTTTTTTCTCTTCTTTATCTGTACTCACAGCCTTAAAGATCATCTATACATTAATTACTCCCATGTTCACACCTCTAAGACCGTCTGTAGCCCAGACTTAACATTCACATAACCAGCAATATCTCCACTTGAATGTCAACTACCTCTCAGATTCATTATGTCCAGCACTGAGCTCCTGATCTCCCAACTGACCCCAATCCTGCTTCTCTAATCTCCGTTTGGCAACTCCATCCTTACAGTTGCTCATGACAACTGGAAAACCATCTTTAACTACTTCTGTTCTTTCACACCCCACATTTAATCTTCTAGGAAATTCTCTGAGTTCTAATTTAAAAATATACCAGAATTTGCCCATTTTTCACCACCTCTGTTGAGTCACTAGAATCTCTAATTGGATGTTCTGCTATTCTTGTCTTAAAAACTATTGCCAACAGATTGGCCAGAATGAGCCTTTTACAACCTGAACTGTTTCAAGACATTCCTCTGCTTACAATCCTGAAATTGCTCCCCTTTTACTAAAGGTAAAAATAGAAGTTCATCCAATGGCTACAAGGCTAGGATCTCCCATTTTCTCTCTGCCTCTTGTCCTACCACTCTCTACTGTGTTTAGTCTCCTGTAGTTACAGCAGGCTCCTTGCTGTTCCTCACATATTCCAGGGACTGCCTCACCGTGTGATCTTTGCTGTACTTATTCCTTTACCTGTACTATTCTTCTTCCAGATATCTGCTTAGATAACCCTTTCATCTCTTTCAAGAATTTGCCTAAATCATACTTTCTAAATGGAACCTATGCTGACTACCTTATTTAATATTGCAGCCTATCCCATCCATCTCTGGCATTTTCTGTCTCCCTTATCCTGCTCTGCTGTGTGTGTGTGTGTGTGTGTGTGTGTTTCACAGCATTTATCATCTTTGAACATACTATATTTAGTTAGAAATATGTTTATTATTTAATTTCTCTGTCCTCACTAGAATATAATCCTGGAATATATCTTTGAGAGCAAGAGTCCTTGTTTGTTGTGAGTGATGGAATTATGAGTATTATCCCCTTATCCAAATTATAAATAAAACACTAACTAAATAAAGACAAGCCATGAATACACCAATGATGAAAATACAGTAGATTAGAAAAACAGTAGTTTGAGGTTAATCCAATTCTAGGTGAATGAGATCCAAAAAAATAAAAATAAAAAAAGAATAAGGGTGAAAAGAAAGAACAAAGAACATTAGAATAAGAAGAACCTTAGTTTAAACCAATGTTCTTAGTTCATGAATTTTCTTGCTCTTGAAAAGATGCTGGAAAGAGAGTAAAAAAGAGGCTATAGATGATGATTTTTAAATCTTGACTTAAGATTGGTTATGGATTATACTAATTTGGGGAGAAAATAGAAGAATTTTTGGCATTAAGGTATAAAATGTACACATAATCATCCCATCCCATCCCAGGAACTGTTCTAAAATTTCCCATCAGCTGTAACTGATTAGCAACTAAAAATATCAGAGTTCATTTCAAAGGTATTAAAGACTAGGGCCTTGAAATAATCAAATGAGTTGCTCAAGGCCTCATTAAGAAATAGGGCACATACAAAGCTGTAAGAATTGACTAGTCAAGAAAGCAAAATGCTTTTGAAGATTTTACTCAGTGAGATAAATTAGTGTGCCTTTTTTCAACTGGGTAACCAAATGTTGAAGGTATAGAAGATACCTGTTAGAAAGAATGAAAATTTTCTGGGGGGCTGATAGGATGTCCACATCAAGTTATTTTGTTTAAAAACTGTAGTTGCCTATGTCCACTGATTTTGATGCCAATTATTTGCAGCAAAAGAGGCCTTAGTTTTAAATAATATTTAATATCAGCATTTGGTAGAGCAGTTCATGATTAAAAGTAATAAATCTTAAGTCATATTAGTTTAAATATTATTTGTAAAGCAACAAAAAATACTTAGGTATGTATTGCTCTAGAAAGAGAGAGAAAGAAAAAAAGGCTGAGGTCAACTTGCCCAGTGACATCCACCAATCAGACCAATTGACTCTTCTCTCACAGGGAGGAGTATATAGTGGTAGAATGAAAGGCTGAAGGGTTTCTTTCTAGCTAAATCCTCCCCAGATGGAAACAGGAGGAATGGAGAATATTCCTTCCCACCCAATAACATGCTTTCCTCATACATGTGTGTGATCTATTATGTTAATAGTAATTATGCCATGTGTTTCAAAATGTGTGTGTTAGCAGGAAGGGGGGAATGAGGATTATTAAATTACAAAATTTCCACCTCCCTTTTTCAGAAAATTACACAGAGTTGCAAATCAGAGAGCCTGTTACATTGTTGGCATGCACACTGCTGTGAAGTAACATTCAGGAGTTGACCACTATTGTGAAAATGTCTATACTACACAAAGTGATCTACAGATTCAATGCAATCCCCACCAAAATACCAATGACATTCTTCACAGAAATGGAAAAACAATCTTAACATTCATATGAAACAACAAAACACCCCGAACAGCCAAAGCAATCCTGAGCAAAATAAATAAATAAATAAATAAATAAATAAATAAATAAATACAGAGGCATAACACTACCTGACTTCAAATTATACTACAAAGCTATAGTAACCAAAACAGCCTGGGACTGGCATAAAAATAGACACCGAGACTAGTGGATTAAAGACTTAAGCATAAGACCTGAAACTGTAAAATTTCTAGGGGAAAATATAGGTGAAACACTTTCAGAACAAGATCTGGGCACAGACTTTATGAACGTGAGCCAAAAGCATAAGCAACAAAAGAAAAAATAAACAAATGGTACTATATCAAACTAGAAACTTCTGCACAGCAAAGGAAATAGCCAACAGAGTGAAATGACAGCCTGCAAAGTGGGAGAAAATTTTTGCTAACTATGCATCTGACAAGGGATTAATGCCCGTAATATACAAAGAACTCAAGCAATTATACAGTAAAAAACTAAAGAACCCAATTAAAGAATGGGCAAAGGAGCTGAATAGACATTTTTCAAAGGAAAGCATGCAAATGGCCAACAGATACATAAAAAGATGCTCAACGTCACTAGTCATCAGGGAAATGCAAATTAAAATCACATTGAGATAGCACCTCACCCCAGTTAGACTGGCTATAATCAAAAAGATGGTGAATAAAAAACACTGGCAAGGGTATGGTGAGAAGGGAACACTCCTGCACTGTTGATGAGACTGTAAATTAGTACAACCACTATGGAAAACAGTATGGAGTTTTCTCAAACAACTACAGATCGATCTTCCGTACAATCCAGCAATCCCATTTCTGGGTATATACCCAGAGGAATGGAAATCATCATGTTGAATGGATACCTGCACTCCCATGTTCATCTCAGTTCTGTTTACAATAGCCAAGATATGGAACCAACCTAAATGTCCATCAGTGGATGATTGGGTAAGGAAACTGTGTTATATACACACCATGGAATATTACTCCGCCATAAAAAAAGAATGAAATTCTCTCATTTGCAACAACGTGGATGAGCCTGGAGAAACTTATGTTGAGTGAAATAAGCAAAGCACAGAGGGATAAATACTACATGTACTCACTCATATGTGGGAGCTAAGAGAGAAAGAAGGAAGGAAAGAAAGACCACAGTGGTGTGTTGGACTTGCAGAGGGAGAGAGCATACCCAGGGATACAAAGTGGAGTGGGGGAAGAGGGAAGGTGGAGGGAGGTTGGGGATAATTGGGTGTGGGAGATGGGGTACAATCGCAATTTTTGGTAATGGGTATGCTGCCATTATGGATCTGGCCATCACATCTAGGGCACGGTGGAGGGGGGGAGGTCAATCAGCCTTGTATCTCTTGAATATTCATAACCAATTAAAAAAAAAAAAAAAGGAGTTGACCTCTCAGGCGTGGAGGAAAGAGAAAGTGGGAAATGCTCAGAGGCCGCAGTGATGCTGGAGTCCTCAGCCTCTGCGAAGGCTGCACTGCTGCCATCTGGTCGACTGTTGTCGGGAGAAACCCATAAGGGGAGAAGTCAACTCAGTTCCAGCATCCTCTTGCTACCTGCTAGGTGCTGTTGTGGGGGCATTTAAAGATAACAGATCTTGTTTTCTGCCCTCAGGAAGATGGGAAGTTAACAGGGGAGAGAGAGCTCACTCAGGAGTCTATAGTAATGTGGCTGTAATGGGAGGGCCATGAGATGGTGGGGTCCACTGCCATGAAGAATGTCAGGAAAAGATTTACAGAAGGGGTGACAAGTTTGTGTTGGAAGCAAAGCGTTCAACAGGCAGAGATAAAAGAACTCTAAACAGGTGCTGCTCCAAACAACTTAATTCTACCAGTAGAATTAGAACTTTCATTGTGTAAAGAAAGTTCCTACTCTTTTGAGAAATAATCTCTTTTATTTCTCTCTTATGATCAGCCTCTCTCCAGTTCTCATTCAATGATGCGATCATTTACTAATCCTAATCAAAAGAAATGGTTCCCTAATAATGGAAGTCATGGAGATGGTATAACCAGCATATGTCCCTCCTTCCACATGTGCCAGTTGAGTATCGCCTATGCTCTGTCCTGAAAAACATGAGGGGACTTAATTTCATTGAATTTCTTTGGTCTGTGGTTTATCATAGCCTAACTTTATGAGGTTGAGCTTTACAAATTCAGTTTTAATCAGGTATTATCCTAAGCAAGCTCTAAATACCACAAATAAAGCTTTCACTGGTTTAGAAAACATTTATAACTCATAAGTGTAATTAGATTTAAAACGATGCTGAGATTTCACGCTATCCTTGTTCAACACTTATAAATTTATACTCTATGCCTCTATTCCTTGAATAATGGTCAGTGGGATATTTCCCCATTATAAGCTGTGGCATGTTAAGTACCCAGCAAGTTAAAAAGTAATAACTTTTGATTTGGCAACAGCATAATAAAATGTGACTAACTAAAACCATTGCCAACATTCAGTTTGACATGTGACAGACGATACTTTCAGGTTGCAGAGGAGCTGTTCTGCATGAATTTCATTTGATTTTTCTGTGGTTGTCGAAATGGGTTTCTTTCAATCTTTGTGTCAGTGGAGGTTGATTTCCGTGAGACTTGAGTGATAAACCTGTCAAATACAATGGAATTTGTGATTCCATTGGGTCCTATCATAAAAATCAGTTTTGAAACCTGCCAATTTAGAGAAATTGGCAAATTCTGAAGCTAGGGCTTATTGAATAGATTTGGATAGTGCCTGCACATATGTTTCAAAAGCCTTTTGTTTCAAATATGTTTGTGTTTAAAGTCCTCCAGAAAAGGATTTGTAACAGTCAATAAATACAATGGAAAACAAGTTTAAACAAAGGTTTTAAATTTATTTATTTACTTATTGTTTGAAATACTCTATCCTCCACTGGAAACTACATTTTCTTCAACCACAATCTCGGATTTTTAAACCCAAATATTCTTAATATTAAGTTAGAAGATGTGTAAAGACAGGCCAAAGAAGATGAGACAGACCTATAAAACCCAGTAGAAAGTCTAAGGAGGATGAACCGAATTGGAAGCAATGCCAGCAGCTAGAACAACATGGAAATCCTAGACAAAGAAGACATCACTTTGGAGATGTAACAGACTAACAGTGATGTCTTCTTCCTGAACAAAGCCACAGAAGCACTAGTATCCTGGCCTTGGGTAGCTTACAGTTTTTCTGTAGAGCTATTACCTATTCAGACGAGGATAAATGATAATACAAAATAATAGAGGCTGGGCCAGTGAGGGTCAGGAAGGAGGTTTATATGGCCTCCTTCAAGGGCTCATATGACGAGGAGCAGCTTATGAAGGGGGGGAGGTTATTTGGGTCTCCCCCCCTCAATTTTTGTTTTTAAATTATGAAATACTTTAAGTGTTAGAATAGAAACATGTCTAGTGCTGAAGCAGAACAGATATTAATTATCTCATGATAAGCAACAATTTTTTAAATACTGTACATAAGGCACTGTGGTCAAGTGCATTATATGTATTATATTACATCATTTTTGTGATTTTCTATGACTTAAATACCACTTCCCTTTCCCTCCAAAATTATAGATGACACAGCATTAGAAAGGTTAAACAAGGTGCCTAAAGTCACAGCTGCTAAATGGCAAAGTCTGGACGCAAAGCAAGATCTGTCTGATTCCAAAGCCCATGCTCTTACTATGCAGTTACTGCCTATATGTAGCTAATAATCAATTATCTGCAAGTCATTGATAAGACAATGAAGCCTATGGCACAGATAATTTCATTCCTAGCATGAGGCATATGCTAGCTCGAAAAGGAATTCCCAAATGGTAATTGTGAAAACTATTCAACGAACACAAAAGAATGTTTATCGTAATGTCAAATGTAAAAAGAATAAAATAATAAAAGTATGCTTTGTGTTGATATAATTGTATGCTTGTAGACAAAACCCTAAAAGAGAAGTTTAAAAGGAAAATATTTTCTTGGACTCCTAAGAGTCATAGTTAATTTTTTCTTTAAAAATTTCTTTCAACGTTGTATAGTTTATAATATTTTCATAAATTAAATTAGTAAAAATTAAAACTGATCAACTATTCTGATGAGAGAAACTTAAAGCTTTGGTGGAAGGAAATCATCCCCAAGTAAAAATTACCACTTGTTTTAAAATGTGAAATTAGTTTGGGAGGTCAGGACATAATTGAAATTCTCTAGCAGAAAAAATATAGTTGATGAAGACCAATTTTCAAATTGTTTTACTAGAAAATAAAGTTTATTTTTCCTCTGCAGAAATTTCCACTAAAGTTGGCATTTCAGAAGATAAGAAAGTTTATGGAATAGGATCTCATAACTCCTTCCTTTCTCTTCCCACACCTCACTCTGTGGCCTGTCTTATTCCGTTTCAAGAAACAGGGACCTTACATTTTTGTTGAGTTCTCCTCCATTTTACATTTTGTCTAAGAAACTACTTGGCTTCTAGGACTCACAAAGGAGCAAGAACTTTCAAAACGAAGAGGTAAATAGAATGAGGTTTTGTTTTGTTTTGTTTTCCCGGCCCTAACAGTCTCTTGACTGATGGTTCTATCTGCTTGAGGTAGGTATAACTGAAAAGTCTCAGTGAAACCAGAGATTAGATTAGGCTTGTTGCTAGAGACACAACTGATTGTTTTGTTTTCTCTTCGCTAGTTTTTCTGTATGAATAGTGAAAAATTATAAGTCTTCTTTTCCTCCTTCTTTTAAGTGACCTCCGAGGTTAGGGGCTTCTCTATTCCCTCTGCAGATATACTAACACCTGCTGCACCCAGAATGTTCACACACCATGCACACTCTAGTGTACTCTTTTCTCATTAATAAAAAGCCAGATCTCTATATGCAAATAGTACCTATCATTGGGCTTGTATAGTTTAATAAAATATTACATAAATTGATGAAATATGAGTGCAAAATACATGAAAGTTGTACTTGTAGGAAACTTAGTTGAATACTTTGAAAAGCATAAAAGTATGTGGATAAAGGGTGATGAATTAGTTGTGAGAGAGATGATTAGAAAACAATGGGAAAGAATCAATACACTTTAGAAGAATTATTCACTCAGGTTGCATTCTTTAAGTTTTTTCTCCACTTTAAAGAAACTCAAATTGGAAATTTAGAAAGAGGGCAAGAAAACTGTCATTTGCTGTATATTCATAAAAAGGCCCAGACGCTACATAAAAAGATTGGCCAATGAATATACATTTATGTTTTAAGCTAAAATAGAATCTTTAAGGTATGTATGTATCATTTGTTATGATTTGCCAATGTAACTAGCTTTTTAGAAAATTATTTACTGTCCAATTGCCAAGTGTCCTACATGAGAGATAAGAGAACTTTGATTGCATTACCTTGGATTCAGTCATAAAGGCACAGCACATTCAGTGGCAAAATTGGAAGTAAAGAGTTTGATTTTCCAAATGGTCCTTAAGAATTTTTGAACCCCTTTGAGACCTATATTTATTAATTTTGCTTGTAATCCATTAAATGTTTAAAAATACTAAACACACTTTATTCCTCCCTTTATTCATTAATTCAAATCTCCTTTCCCTTTCTATGGCAGTCCAGTTTTTGAACAAATACACGTTCTCCACATTCTTTTTCAAACAAATTTACCCAAAGATTTCAGCTGCACATACTGCCACATGGAAGAAGGACTACATTTCCTGACCTCTATATTGCTCTGTGACCACGTATGTTAGTTTTCTATGGCTGCATTAACAAACTAGCACAAATTTAGCATTTCACCATTCTGTTGGTCAGAAGTTTGGGTTAGCTTGGCTGATTTCTCTATTCTGGGTTTTACAAGGCCAAAATCAAGGTGTCAGTGGCTGGGCTCTTATTGGAAAGCTCTGGAAAGAATCCACTTCCAAGCACATTCAGGTTGTTGGCAGAATCTAGTTCCTTGAGTCTGTAGGACTGAGACCCCTGCTTCTTTGCTGACTGTCAGCTGTGTGCTGTCCTTGGCAGCTAGAGGTCTCTCTGTGGGTTTTGCTGTGTGGGTTCCTATATTTCAGGGCCAACAAAATGTGGATGTCGAATCATGCTTGGAATCTCTCTGATTTCTCCTTGTGCCATTGCTGTCTTTTGCCTCCAGTTGGAGAAAGTTCTCTGTTTTTAAAAAAGGCATGTGTGACTAAATTGGTCCCACCTGGATAATGCAGAATACTCTCCCTGTTTTCAGGTCTTTGACCTTAATTACATCTGCAAAGTTTTATTAGCCGTGTTACTTAATATAGTCACTTGTTCCAGGGATTGGGAGTGGTCATTTTGGGGGAGCCATTCTACCTGCGACAACTAGTGATCATGGAGTCTGGCTAATGAATGGAACTAGAGATGTGGTGTAGGTCTTGTGAGGAGTTTCTTTAAAGAAGAGGGCAGTTGTCTGTTTTCTTCTGTCCTCATTCTGCTGCCTAGAGTGCTGGAGCAGCTGTCCTTGAAACAGGAGACAAGGACCACACCCTAGGGATAGTAGAGGGAAAAACTGGAAGGACCTGAATTCTCTTGTATAGTCAACTCACTAGTCCTGGATCGCCTGTATCTCTGGGTTTCTTTTACCTGAGAAAGAAATAAACGTCTTAAGTCTCTGTTATTTAAAATTTTCTGTTATATATAGTTGACCCCATTACTGAAAGATATGCTCTCCAAACTTTGCAGGTTTTTTCTTAGTTCATTACAATATTCTATAGCATGGATTAACAAAATCAAATATAATGTTTCTTTTTCCAATTCATTTTATTTAGTATGCATAATAACTATTATCCAAGGGTTTAAAACGAAATATTCACATGCAGTTATAAAAATATTTAGTTTGTGAAATAATTTCATTTTTCTTAGTACTGTCTGATTCTTCTGTGTTCAAAATGACATTCTGTGCATTACAGTTTAATAATTTTTCCACTTAAGTAAAAAATAGAGGAAAATTTGACTGTAAGTCTGAAGCTGAACTAGACAGGAAATGTCCCATTTTGGTTTTACAGGACACAAAGTTTATAAAAGGAATGTGAAGTCTTTAATGAAATACACATTATCGTAAATCCTATTCATTTAATCAGCTGTTTTCCATATTGTCTTAAAACATTTCCTTGTAAGGTAAACATTAGAAGAATGTGAATTATCCTCAATTAAACAATATATTCTATTCTCTTACCTTGTTTATTTTGGAAACTTTGACAACTCTTTGAAATTCAAACATTCTTTAAAATGAATTATGCAGGACATTTATGATGACATTTCTGTACCTCATACAGAAATATATATGTAAATAATAAAAAAGAATTGAAATCTATTTCTTAAACTTGATTTTAACCTCATTTTAATGACTCTAATGACAGAATTATTCTTTAAAACTTACTGCACTATATAAGTACATACTTACCATTTCAACTGAGTGGTATTTCAAAAATTAAATAGCCATAAGCAGGATTTTAAGAATATTTTCTGTGTCTCAAACTTCCTTGAGAATCTGATGAATTTTATGGGCCATCTACCTAGAAGAATGCCCACATATTCTTACATAAACATTTTTTAGGCAGTTTAATGAAGTGTTTATAGACCCTGTGAAATCTAACCATAAAACCCACATTAAGAACTCTTGGCATAAAGGTATATTAAATTAGAAAGTGCTTTACACGCAAATTAAAAAAAAAATATATAAACTGTCTTTTTTCAATGTTAGGAGATTACTAAGCAGTTAACATTGATACATGGATTTTTATTAGTGCTACTCTAATATTCTTCAGCATTCTGAGTTACATGTGTTGGAACCAACCGGACAAGATAGACATGTATGCATATACAACTTGTGTCTGTCTTCTCTCTTTTAAGATTCTGTTCCTCTGCCCCACCACATTAAGAAAGAGGGCACAATCCCATAGCAGCACCTTTCTGCAATAGCACAAAGAAAGAGGTAGACAAATTTATTCTCTCCTGGTCCAGAATAAGCCCACTGAACATAGGAATTATTGTTTTTAATTATAAATGTAATATTGAAACTAGTTTCCTTTGTTTCCATTTATCTTTAGATCCTCTCCCCCAGTAGAAGTCCTTATACTTCTTATTTTATTTTTTGAAATGTTTAAAAGAGACTTTGCTGTGATTCAATAGCATTTCTGATTAATAACTCTAGTTTTGTACAACGTTTTTGATTCATCTTTGGTCACAGCAGGCCTTCCTTATACATATTATTTAATTTTTGTGTGCTCATCTGAGATTTCCCTGCTTACGCATAGAGGTTTATTTAGGTCAGTATTTATCAAGCTTTGTCTCAGGCCCCTTTTGCTCTGTTAAAATTATTGAAGAGTGCAAAGAGCTTTACTGTATTAAAAATTAAAACTGAAAAACTTAAAAATGCTATTGTAAAAGAAGACTACAAACTGTATCAACTTGTAAGCAAAGGTAAACTTTGAGATTTCAAAATAATGACTTATGGATTATTAATTATGTTACAGAGATTATAGCAGATATAAGCGAAGGAAACTAGTAAGGGCACAGGGAAAGGACTGAGAAAAAAACTGAGTTAATTTCTGAAAATGTACATATTTACTCCCTAAACCTGCCACCCTAGAATTTCTTTAAAAAATGTACAATTATTCACTTAACTAGGTACCATAGCAAAGATATTATTACACATATGTTTTCTGGAAAAGTCCATTGTACACATTGGGAGAGAATGAGAACACGGAAGGCAAATAATGTCTTAGTGTTAAGAAAATATTTTTGATTTTGCAGTCACATGAAAGGGTCTTAGGGACCCCTCAGTGTCCTGGACCACACTTTTGAGAACTGCTGGTTTAGATGTTTTCTCTTCATTTTACGTGAGAAAAATTTATGTGAGATTGTATCAAGAATCTCCCATCTCCTTTGAGCAATATTCTCTTTGAGAATCTATTCACATGATATCCTATCTTTTTTTTTTCTTCTTACTGGTCCAAACAACTTTCATAAAGTTCAGGATAGAAAATAATCATGAACTTTTAGAGTTGGTGGGAGTCTTACTCATCTAAGAGAAATACTAATATGCTCCACAGCATCTCTGACAGATGGTAACTCAGAATTTCTGCTTGAATATCTCCATGCCTATGTGCAGATTTACATCCTTTACAATTGTGGATACGAGGGCGGCTTTTTCATCTTCCTTCTTAATTGTGTTAACTAAGATATATAGTGATGGTGGTAGGCAGTAATAGAAATAACCTATGCATCTTGGCTACTAGACAGAGTTCTTTTCATTTTTAGTTTAAGTTAACTGCAATTTTACACTTAACATTTAAGATCTTATGTTACAGCAAAACAAAAAACCGTATAGATTTTTTAAAGCTTAGTATTTTGTTTTTAAAGTTTTTGGGTTACAATGAATACACACAGGATATTTTCGGAAATTGTGTTGAAAATGTGTAATAAAGTCCTTTTGATAAAGAATTCTCTAGCTACCATCATAAGTAAGTGGCTGGCCCAAAACTTCTTTGGAAAGAATAAATTTACCTTAGTAAATTTATGAAATCTATGTCTAAGGGAGACACCATCAGACAGCTCAAGTTTTGGAATTGATTAGCAAATTTGCCAAACAATTCAGAGTTTACAAGAGAAAATAATGTCATTTAATTGTAATCATTAACTTAAAAGATAAAAAATATATATCTTTTGCTGGGGGAGTTGAAGAGGTGGGGGTCATGATGGTCAGGAAATTCTGAAGAGAAACAATATCCTAGTCATATTTGATCAAATAGATGTCTTTAAACACATTGCATAAATGGGTTTTTGCAGTTGTGCTAAACTGAAACCTCAGGGTAAGGTTTATGAAAATGATAAGCTTTAGGAATAACCTATGTGGAACCCATATCTATACCTCCAGTGAATCAAAATCTTGCCCTTCTAAATGGGGAGAATTCTTTGCAAAACTTGATTGCTATATAAACTTAGCAAACTAGCTTCCAGAGGCTTTCTTCTGCCTCTGTCATTTTCATTTTCAGGCAGATATAGCTGTCATGAAGACTCTTTCCCAGATCAGTTCCTAAGCCAATCCTGAGTGGTAAAGTTAGTACCAGATTGTTCCAATAATGGGTTGAATGGCTATTAACAGAAAGTCAGGGCTGAGGTACAGAAACTGACATCCTCACTTTTCCCAGGTCCAACTCTCACTGCCTGTTAGATTAGTACGTCAGTAACTCAGGCTTTGGTCTGTGCTCTGAGTTTTCTTCTCCTTATGTAGCTGTGCTGCTCTGTTATCCTCTTGAATCATGGCCCTTTTGCTGACTGCACTTTCCTTGAATCCTGTGCGTTAGTACGTCAGTAACTCAGGCTTTGGTCTGTGCTCTGAGTTTTCTTCTCCTTATGTAGCTGGGTTGCTCTGTTATCCTCTTGAATCATGGCCCTTTTGCTGACTGCACTTTCCTTGAATCCTGTGCCTGAATCTCAGCCTGTTGGTTAGGTCCTTTCCCAGTTTCTGCAGATTACACTTGTTTACTAATTTTACTTATCATTGCCTACTTCACATCTCACTATCATTGTTTCTACTCAATTCATGGGATTCTTGATATCTTACCTAGGACTTTTCAAATATAATTAACTTAGTCTCAGCTTGGATTGATAGCCCCTTAGACATTCACTTGCTTGCCCAGCTACATTGCCAAGGTGCAGCTCTGCACAAGGCCAGTGGTGCCAGTGCCTCATTCGCTGTTGCATTTGATGAGCACTGTCTGTGGCCTCTCCACCTGCCCATGCTGGCTGGCTCAGTACAAACCAGCTTTCCCCATTAAACATACATTTTCTATCATTTACAGTTACTCAGAGGATTATAATCTATCTTCAGTTTTGAATTTATGTTGCCTTTGGAATCCTTTGTTTTTAAGGCTTAATTTCATATTTCAATGAGCTCTTGATTATCGAATCATGAATAAATAAAGTCAGGAGAAAAAGGCAGAATAAACAAACCATAGTTGAAATGGGTGGGAGTAGGACAGATAAGGTTCACCGAGAATCTCAGCTAAAGTTTCCTGCTCATAAAGTGAAATATTACTAAGGGGTGAGAGGCGAGGAGATGGAAACACCTACTGGGTGAACAGATGAGTGAAATAATACATGTGAATTATAGGGGTTGACTCTTTCTGGTGGGCTCCACGTTGAATTGGGGGAATATTCTGAAGCCTGTGATTATCTCCCCACAGGAATGGAATGCACTGACCAAGTATAAAGAACTCTGGTACAAGGCATTTAACCAAATCTAAGAAGAAGGAGCAGAGTCCACACCATCCAACAGGGCTGTTAGTGGCCTCAGTACTTTTCACTTTCTCCTTCTCCTGTCCCTCCTATTCCCTCTTTGTTGTGTGGAGCACAATCAGGTTTCACATAAAATGAAAACAGAATCAAAGAGAAAATTTTAATGCTTTATCAGATAAAATAAAAGGCTTGGTTTAGCTGTCTGGGTTAAGTATAAAGAGATGAAAAGAAATGTCAGATACAAAAACACACTCTTACTCAAAATGGGATAAAGAAGCATAATATAAAAAAAGGAGAGAACAACTCAGTCCTGAAAAACATAATACATAGAATAGAAAAAACATTTTCTATAGGTGTTTTGTTTTTATGAAAAAATATAAGAACACAGATTCAATAAAACAGAGCCTCAAAAATAAAATGACAAAACAGCAGACTGAGGTAAAAAAATGTAGACCACAAAGAGAAAAAAATTGGAGATCAAAATAATACTACTATATAATTAAGAAACAAGTTAGAAACAATTGATGCAGTTTTTACTTTAATAATTTCATGGAAGAAAGGCTCAATCTCAGAAAACATAGATTAAAAAGTGATTAAAGCTACTAGAAGAAAATAAAAAAGAAATAGGACAAGGACTGTTCAACACTAGGAAAACTGGTGTACTTGAGTTAGGTAATCTAAATCACAGGACAGAGGAAGTATTCAATATAGTTAAAGATACTGTCTCTAAACTAAAGCTGAGAATTAATTTACAGATGGATGAATACCTCATCCTGATGTTCCAGGGAAAAATTATTGAGGTATTCTGGTTAAGTTATTAAGCCCCAAGAGTAAAGGAATAGTTTTTTAGTTTCGCGCGTGCGCGCGCGCACACACACACACACACACACACACACACACACACACCACTTAAAGTCTGGGCTTAGATTTTTACACAGAAGTAGTCCATACCAAAAGATAATAAAGTAATATCTAGCTACCATTCTGAGAAAGAAAGTGTCTCAAGAACATTACACACAGTCAAGTTGTCATGCAAGTATAAAAGCAACTGGTAGATATTCCCAAACAGGAAAAATTCAAGGAATAGAGTGCTTAGATCCTTTTTACAAAAAGAAATAATGATGAAATCCAGGCAACCAGGATTAAATGGGGTAAGCTGTGGTCTGACTCATGCAAAGCTCAATGCCAGATGACAGTGGAGCAATGGTTATAAAAATTATAATGGAGACTGTGAACCAGACCCAAGAATTTTATACCTAGCCAAGTTGTCTTCTGAGAATAAAGGCAAGGGACAAACATCTCAGGCAGTCACAAGGAATATAGCACATTTGAGGCCTTCTTGAAAGAACTTGCTTGATAATAAAATGCAGACAACCAAGGGATAAATTGAAACAAAGAATGCTCACTTAAAGAAACTGTGGTTTAAAACAAAAGACTAAATAGTAATAAAAACAAAAATAACAAAACAAAAGCAAACAAAATGAATGAAAGACCTGAGTTTATTTAACATAGAATTTATGGTTTTGTTTTGAAATGGGGAAACTATAGTTTAAGATTGGAATATAAATATTATAAAGCTTGAAAATGTAAAATAAATACTATATCTTAGAAAAGGAATAGGATAGGGAACGTGGAAGAAATTGTAGGTTTATTTCTTTACCTTTCCAAACATGGAGACAGTTGATAGTGTCTCAGAGCAAAATAAATAAATAAGCAGAATTTAAAAAAAAACTAATGAATTCTATGTCTTAATAATTTTTATAATGTTATTTCTTAATATACAGGCCTTTTTCAAGAGCTAATATCTATTGGTTAGAGAAGATCTGCAGTTCAGTAAATCCCCTTACTTTCCCTGCAGTTCTTAGCTCTGTTGTATTTAAGTACAGTTAAATTTGATATTTTTATTTGAGAATAGAAAAGAGTATTATTTAAATTTTGGAAGATTATTTTGGTGGCCTAAAGTATTTTTGCATGTGTATAGACTTCTATCTGTGAGCATGTGCCAAAATAATATTAAATTATTAGTGATAATAATTTATGTGTGGTGGATTTATGACTCTTCTTTGAACTACTTTGCATTCTATGAATTTATGATACTACTACTACTTATTCTACCCCACAATTAACTCTATGAATCATCAAAATAACTGTTACTGTCTTCATCTTATAGATGAGAAAACTGAGGAACAAAGAAATGAATTAATTTGCTCAGAATGTCACAGCTACTCAATGGTGGAGCCAGGATTACCAGATATCTCATTAAGTGAGCATTTATAATATTTTACCAAAATAATTAAGCAATTATACTACAAAATGAAATAGGTGAATTTATGTAAAGATTTGTGGGAGTCTTACAACACTTGAATGAATTGAATATATGGAATTAGAACTTTCAGTGTAACTTTTTATCTTACTGCTATTCTGCTTATATTATCTTTACCACTGTAGAGTAGATTTTTTAAAAAGTGAACTACCTAGACTAAAATTAAAATAAGATTTTTCACAAGTCCTTCTATTATGTGTTTTCTTTCTTTCTCAAAATGTAACTATCACCAACTTCCTCCATCCCCTACTGGTAAAAAGTGTTCTGAGGCATAAGAATTATCTTCATTACACATTTTCAGAAAAATCAGACAATAACTGACTTCAGAGTTCAAGTGAGTACATTTTCTTTTAGTTGTGCTGAGCTACACAGTGCCAGAAAGTACTGAGGACTCAACAGTTTATTACTCAACTGCAGTATCTTGGAATTAGGTAGAAAATAATATTGAGACATTTTCTATTTTTTCTGAGTCAAGAGTTCTTGCAGCATGCCCCTAGGGATAACATTTCTAATTTTTCCTCATTGTAAACCTCTTTTGAAAGTTCAGGATGAGTGTACAACTCTGTGTCAGCAGGTATATAGCAATGGAACTCATTGCCTAGAGTGTATGACTCTGTACTGGATAACAAGAATGGAACATCCAGTAAAGTCATTTGTCATTATATGTCTCAGATTGTGCTATGACATTTCTCCACACGAATTTCTGATGTATGAAGAACTCTCTCATCCAGGAAGGGATTTGAGAAAGGGAATTTGGTGTCATGTGATACTCAAGCAAACTCTGATGAAGAAAAGATGGTGATGACCATAGATATACTATTTGACACTTCTTAAGTGCTGCTTCAGATTCTTCTGCTGGCAGAAGAGACCCACTCCTCATGGGCACCTGGGCAGTTCCATTGTATGAACTGGCAGATGCAAACTGAAGCTCCCCATGTGCAAATGTTGACCAATGGAAGATGGTGGAAACAGACAGATAAAGTCCCTCTCCACTTACCCTCCTATGTCCATTCTGGGGCATGGTGTTTCTTCATAGCCCGCTTGTTGAGTTTGTAAGTAACAGAAGGAAGGTTTGTTTCTTCATGAAGCAAGGACATTTGGGTAATGCGTTACCTATTTGCTTCTTGTTCTTTCTTTGCCTCGTATTTCTTTTTGCTACTCTGACATTTCTCTGTCAAGCATCACTACTCAAGCTTTGTCTCAGGCTCTATCTTCTAGTCAACCTAGGTTAAGCAGATGCTCCAAAGTAGATTTTTAGAGCTGAATGATCAATAAGATTTTTCTTTTTCTCATTTCTCAACATGTCTTTTTTCTTGACATGTTCAACAGAGAAGAGACAAAAAGATAAGAGAGAATGTTTTAGCCAGTATTGACTCTGAGTTGGACACTCTGTTAGTTGTTTTGTGTACATATGTATTTACACACTTGCAATAATCTTACAGTCTATGTAAATTTATCCCTATTTTACAAATAAGGGTGGGGAGGAGGCAAGATGGCTGACTAGAAGGAGCACAGATAGAGAATACATTGAATTTGCAGCTACACTTGGAGGAGAAAAACAAAAAGAAGGGAGAAGGAATACATCAAGGGAGTAGCAGAGACTTTGCTGAGTGCAGAGACTCAGGATAGCCACAAAGAGAACAGAAAAATTCTTCTTGGCCTACGTCATTCCATCCCCCACTCTGGAGTGGCAGGGACCCAGGAAGAGCTTCTGACCATGGGAAGGTGAGTGGACCAGCAACCTAACCCATGGGGGAGTCTGTGCTGCCCCTGCGGCCATGCATTTGGTGTTGGGAACTGGTGCAGGCATGAGTGGACACATGTGAAAGGACACACCTCTGGGTGCCAGACTGCTGCAGTGAGCTTGTGGCCAAGATCAGTTCTTGGTTTCTGCCCTGTGAGACACAGTACAGCAAGGGTGCCACCCTCAGGACAGAGGGGATCAGTGCATGCTTCTTGCAGCCACAGAAGGCACCATATTCAGGCCTATGTTGGTGGGATGCACAATCAATGTTTGCAGCCATGATGAGGGGGAGGAGGATCCACACACTTGTCTTGGGTGTGGCCTCTGCAGCCAGATGCTTGGTGCCAGGAACTCCTGGTGGCACACATGTCTGAATTGACCCAGGGAGGGCCACACACTAAATTGCCCTCAGCCCTCAGGCCCCAGAGTTCTGCAGCAGTTACAGATTTGAGATCAGCCCCAGCACCCAAGACCATATAACTCTGTCCCCAGAAAGGTCTCACTCCCCTGTGGCTGCATCATCATGCTGGGTTGCCCACACCTGCAGCCATGCAGCTCCTGTGCCCTGGGAATAGGTGCTCCAGCAACCCAGTTGCCACCCTCAGGACAGAGGAAGTAGTGCACACAATTTCCAGAGTCAGAAAACTAACTAACTGCCACTGCCAACACACCACCTTGGTTGGTGAGGCACCCTTGCATTTCATGCAGCCACAAAGATATAGCACAGAATGCATATGCTTCTCTCAGGCACGGGCACACATCTTTAACCCAGTGAGCCCACCCAGAGCTGCCCACCCCAGCAAAGGAACTTTAGAGGAATCAGACATCTCTCTTGAGCCACAACAGCCTATCCACAGCATTAACAACTTCATGTAGGGCAGCCCACCCCAGCTGAGAAGATCCTGAGTGTCCCAGTAATGCTCTTAGGATAACAGGGGCCTGTCCACAACCACAGCAGTATAGCCCAGAGTGGTCACTCCAGCTGAACAGTGATATAGGGCCCCAGCATCCCTCTGAGGGGAAAGGATCTAATCATAAACTACTAACACATCTCCCAGAGTATACCTTCAACAGTGGTGCTGCAGACCATCCCAATGTCCATCCTGAGAATACAGGGACCCACAAACAAATTCAGTAACCTTACTGAGCATCTCCCACTTTAACAGTGAAGCTACAGAGTATCTCAATGCTATCCATGGAGGTACAGGGCTCTGCCTAAAGTTCCAGGTACACTCTAGCTGAAGGGCTGTTGAGCACCCTTGCATTACTCCCCAAAAAGCCAAAGGTCCTAATCCTGACCCCCAGGATCCCCACTTAGTGCTGTCCATTTAAGCTGAAGACCTTCATATCACTCCAGCGCATGAATCAAGGTCATGGGATGCTAGCTGGGGTGCCAACAAACCCGCTCAGGCTCACCACCCCAACAAAGAGTTACAGGCACCCGGGCACTTCTCCCAGGAACTCAAGAGTATACCCACATCATCAATTACGTAACACAGTGTCACTAAACTCAGCAAGGAATAATTAAGTGCCCCCATGCCTAGGCCACGGAGGTACTCACATGCAACTCAGACATTAAATATGGCCAAAGTATCCACATGGTAACTTGACTTCTGCTCCTACCTAGAACCAATATTAAAATACCCCACTCCATGGTCAATATAAAACAGATCTACATGAGGAAGTTTCTCTCCTTACAGCCCACTCAAGAGTAATAGAAGAAGCAACTGTTCTACCAAATGACTAGATATCAACATAGAGATACTAGAAATATGAAAAAACAAAAACATATGGCACCACCAAAGGAATACAATAATTCTCATTTACCAGACCCCATAGAGCAGGAAACCCTTGTAATGACTGAAAAGGAATTCCAAATAACAATCCTAAGGAACCTCAAAGAGATACAAGAAGACTCAGTTAGACAACACAACTAAATGAGAGAGGAAATTTACAAAGAGATTAATACCTTAAAAAGAGTTATAGCAGAACTCCTGGAAATAAAGGATTCATTCAACGAAAGGGAAAACACAACCAAGAGCTTAAGAAGCAGGCTAGAGCAAGCAGAAGAAAGAATTTCTGATGTTGAAGACAGTCTTTTTGAAATAACACAGGCAGTCAGAAAATAAAAAAAGAAAGAAAGATAAAAGAATTTTTAAAAATGAAGAAAACCTAAGAAAGCTAGCAGGCAGCATTAAGGCCACAAACATCCATATTATGGGTGTTCCAGAAGGGGAAGAGAAAGGAAAAGGCATTGAAGGCATTGAGAACATATTCAATGAAATAATAGCAGAAAACTTCCCAGTTATTGTAAGACACATAGATCTTCAGATTCAGGAGGATCAAAGATTCCCAAACAGATTCAACTCAAAAGGGTCCTCTCTGAGACACATTATAGTCAAACTGGCAAAACTGAAAGACAAAGTGATAACCCTAAAAACAGCAAAAGAAAAGCATCACGTCACCTATAAGTGCATCCCCATCAGACTAACAGCAGATTTCTTAACAGAAACTCTGCAGACCAGAAGAAAAGGAGATGATGTATTCAAAATGCTAAAAGAAAAAAAATTCCAGTCGAGAATACAATACCCAGCAAAGCTATACCTAAGAAATGAAAGAGAAATAGTTTATTTCCTAGACAAACAAAAGCTGTGGGAGTTCACCACCACAAAAGTAGACTTACAAGAAATCGTCAAGGAAGTCCTGCATATGGAATCCAAGAAACAGTAATTGCTATCATGAGTGCACAAGAAAATATCTTCCCCCCAAACAAAATGCAAATGGGAAAGCGAAAGAAACTAACCCATATATCACCTCAAAAAACCAACAAACATCAAAGACAAACAATAAAAGGAAAAAGAAGGAAAAAAAGATATTTAAAACATCCAAAGGCAAATTGACAAATGCCAGGAAGAAGACAATAACTTCAATAACAACCCTAAATGTAAATGGATTAAATTCCACACTCAAAAGACACAGACTAATGGATAGGATTAAAAACACAACTATATGCTGTCAGCAAGAGACTCACCTCATCTGTAAAGAGAAACACAGACTAAGAGTGAAGGGTTGGAAAAAGATAGGTCATGCAAATGGAAACCAAAAACGAGCAAGACTGGTGATTCTTATATCAGATAAAATAAACTTTAAACCAAAAACCATAGAAAGAGACAAAGAAAGCTACTATATAATGATAAAGGGATCTATCCATCAAGAAAACATTACAGTCATAAGTATACATGCACCCAACACCAGAACACCCAGATATACAAACCAAACACTATTAGACTTAAAGAAATAGATAGACCCCAAGATGATAGTAGCTGGGGACCTGAATATCCCTCACTCAGCATTGGACAGATCACCTAGGCAACAAATCAACAGAAAAACACAGGATTTAAACTGAACTTTAGATCAATTGGACCTGGCAGATATCTATAGAATGTTTCATCCAACAACTACAGAATATACATTCTTCTCATCAGCACATGAAACATTCTCCAGGATGGACCACATGTTTAGGTAGCTTTCAGGTATCTTTTTAGACTACAAAGGATTAAAACTACAAATGAGCAACAAAAATACTCTGTAAATTATACAAAAACATTAAAAATTAAATGACATGCTCCTGAATGCACTATGGATTCAAGAAGAAATTAAACAGGAAATCAAAAAATTTCTTGAGAGTAATGAAAATAAAGGCACACCATACCAAAACCTGTGGGAAACAGCAAAAGCAGTGATAGGAGGGAGGTTTATTGCAATAAACACTTGCAGCAAAAGAACAGAAAGATTTCAAATAAACAACCTAACAGTACACTTTAAAAACTAGAAAAACAAGGACAATCCAATCCCCAAATTAGTAGATGGAAAGAAATAATTCAGATCAGAGCAGAACTAAATGAAATAGATAACCCCAAATGATGCAAATGATCAATTAAGCAAAAACTTGGCTGTTTGAGAAGATAAACAAAAATAGACAGACAATTACCTAGGCTAACTAAAAAAAGAAGAGAGAGTACCCAAATACCAAAAAATCAGAAATGAAAAAGGAGACAATACAACTGATACCATAGAAATACAAAGAATCATTGGAGACTATCATAATCAACTATATGCCCAAAACTTCAAAACCTGGAGGAAATGGGTAAATTTCTGGACACATACAAACTACCAAGACTGAACCAAGAAGAAACAGAAAACCTGTAAAGACTAAAAAAAGCAATGAGATTGAAGCAGTAATCAGCAGTCTCCCAATGAAGAAAAGCCTAGGACCAAATGGTTTCACTACTAAATTCCACCAAAACCTTTAAAAAGAAATTGATACCAATTATTTTCAAACTATCCAAAATAATTGAAACAAAGGCCATTCTCCCAAACTCATTCTGTGAGGCCAGCATCACCCTGATACCAAAATCAGAGACACACAAAAAACAGAAAGCTACAGGCCAATACCCTTGATGGACATAGATGAAAAATCCCCAATAAATTAGTAGCAAACAGAATACAGAAACACATCATAAAAATTGTATACCACAATCAACTGGGATACATCCCAGGGATGCAAGGATGTTTCAACATATGGAAATCAATAAATGTGATATACCACATCAACAAAATCAAGGAAAAAACAATTTGATTACCTCAATAGACACAGAAAAAGCATTTGTCAAAATTCAGCATCACTTCCTGATATAGACTCTCAACAAATTAGGTATACAAAGAAATTGTCTCAATACAAATAAAGCCATATAATGACAAACCAATTGCCAGCATTATCCTGAATGGGGAAAAGCTAAAAGCTTTTCCCTTAAGAACAGGAAAAATACAAGGATGCCCATTCTCACCACTCCTATTTAACATAGTATTGGAAGTACTATCCAGAGCAATTAGGCAAGCGGAAGAAATAAAGGGCATCCAGATTGGAAAAGATGAAGTCAAACTGTCCCTGTTTGCAGATGACATGATCCTGTATATAGAAAAACATATAACCTCTACCAAAAAAACTGTTGGAGCTGATAAATGATTTCAGCAAAGCTGCAGGATACAAAATCAACATGCGAAAACCAGTTGCATTTTAATACTGTGACAATGAACTAGTAGAAAAATAAATTGAGAAAGCAAGCTCATTTACAGTAGTCACCAAAACAATAATACACCTTGGAATAAATTTAACCAAAGAGGTGAAAGATTTCCACAAAGAAAACTACGAATCACTGCTGAAAGAAATTAAAGAGGACACAAAAAGATGGAAAGACATTCCATGCTCTTGGATTGGAAAAATTATTATTGTGAAAATGTCCGTACTACCCAAAGTGATCTACAGATTCAATGCAATCCCCATCAAAATACCAATGACATTCTTTACAGAAATAGAAAAATAATCCTAACATTCAGGTAGAACAACAAAAGGCCCCAAATAGCCAAAGCAATCCTGAGCAAAAAACAAAACAAAACAAACAAAAAACAGAGGCATTATACCACCTGACTTCAAATTATACTACAAAGGTATATTAACAAAAGCAGCATGATATTAGTATAAAAACAGGCACATGGACCAATGGAACAGAATAGAGAACCCAGAAATCAATCCACATACTTACAGCCAACTGATCTTTGACAAAGGTACCAGGAACATACATTGGGGAAAAGACTGCCTCTTGAATAAATGGTGCTAGTAAAGCTGAACATTCATAGGTAGAAGAATTAAACTGGACCCATACCTCTCTCCATATACTAAAATCAACTCAAAATGGATTAAAGACTTAAATATAAGACCTTGAACTATAATATTCATAAATGAAAATATACGGGAAACAGAAATTCAGAAAGTAGGACTGGGCAAAGACTTTCTGAATAAGACCCCAAAAGCACAGGCAACAAAAGAAAAAATAAACAAACGGGATCAAACCAAACTAAAAAGTTTCAACACAGAAAGGAAACAATTAACATAGTGAAAAAACAACCTACACAATGGATGAAAATATTTCCAAACTATAATCTGACAAGGGGTTAATATCCAGAATATACAAGGAACTCAAACAACAGTGATAAAAACAAGGTACTGAATAGGCATTTCTCAAAGAAATATACACAAATGGCCAACAGACACATGAAAAAATGCTCAATATCACTAAGCATCAGGGAAATGCAAATTAAAATGAGATTGAGGTATCATCTCATCCCAATTAGACTGGCTATTTTGAAAAGGACAGAGAATAGCAAATGCTGGCAAGGATGTGGAGAAATGGGATCCCTCCTACACTGTTGGTGGGACTGTAAATTAGTGCAGCCATTATGAAAAATACTATGGAGTTTCCTCAGACAATTACAGATAGACCTGCCATATGATCCAGCAATCCCACTTCTGGGTATATACCTAAAGGAATGGAAATCATCATGTTGAAGAGATACCTACACTCCCATGTTCATCGCAGCTCTATTTACAATAGCCAAGATATGGAACCAACCTCAGTGTCCATCAACAGATGACTAGATAAGGAAAATGTGGTATATTTACCCAATGGGATAGTACTCAGCCATAAAAAAGGAATGAAATTCTGCCATTTGCAGCAACAGGGACAAATTTAGAGAAAATTATGATAAGTGAAATAAGCCTGGCACAGAAAGAAGAATACAGCATGTCATCACTCATAAGGGGGAGCCAAAAAACCCCCCCAAAAAACAAAAAACAAAGAAACAAGAATGAAAGATACAATATTCACAATAATTCTTAGTAGTTTCAAAAGGAGAGAATAGAACTGAGGCTACTAGAGGTGGGAAAGGGGGAGGGGAGAGGGTTTAGCAAGAAATTGGTAAAGGGCCACAAAACATAATTACATTGTGTAATATTAAATACACTAATTATCCTGAAAAAATAAAATTAATTAAAAAAGAAGAGTTTAAAGAAAAAACAAATGTGGAAATCAAAACCTTAAAAGTTTTTCATATGTTTAAATTCATACAGCTATTAAGTGAAAGCATTGGAATTGAATGCCAGATTTATTTTCTCCTTAAAGCTCATGTTTTCTCTTCAACCAGTCAATATGTTTAAATCAGTAATAGGGTATGATATGCCAGAAAGGATTTCATGTGGCCTATGAGCTTAGGTAATAAGTGACAAAATATATTATTTATCATGACTCATGGAGAACTTATAAGACTAACATGGTTATCTTCTGATTGCTCTGCTTGAACTTAATGCTGCTCTCTGACTTTTTAAGATGAAAAAGTTAGACTTTGCTAAGAGTTATAGAGTTGAATTAATATGGTCTCCAGTTACTATATCTGAGGCCTAAAACTTTTGTATTTAAGGTCCAGGGTGGTACTCCTCCAGCATGGATTTGTCATTTATCACAGTGATATTTCTTCCAAGATGACGGAACAACAGCAGTACCTATAGACTTATCTGTCACTTTTTGGTCATGGTATTTTTGTATTATTTCCAAAGCAGAAAATAAAGGAAATTCCAGGATTTTCCCCAGTGAGGAGTCACTTTATATTATACTGCATGTTATTTTTAATACAAATAAAAAATTTCTCTTTTGATATGTAAAGGATCATATGTACTGAGTGAAAATGGGTATTATGCATCTCAGAGGTCCCCTAGTTCAGTGCTAATATGTGTAGTTTTCTTTGACTCGCTGTTAGTGTTTGGTAATTTGTGTTCTGGTGGTTTTATGCTGTAGCATTTTAAAAGGTGCTTAAAAATGCATATTTTTTTTTATGTTAAAGAAACTTTTGCTCTATTCACTATTTACCCATTTACCTTTTTGAAGTCAATGAGAATTTAGGGGTTAATTTAAGAAATGCATATTTTGCCATAATTTTTCCTGGAATATATTGTTTTATTTATGAACTTACATTCAAAAGAGTGAGTCCACCTAGAAGAATTTTTTTCCCAATAGTTTTTGTAGAAGGTGCAAAGCCATAAATTAATAGTAAGCACACTCTAGAGAAATATCATAATCATGCAGGAGATTTCCATATTATATTACCTGTATTTCTTTGGATAACTCTTGCAAAATTTTTCTTTGTGAGAAAGATTAACAGACATATATGGATAAATCCTCCTTTTGGGATAGCATGGGATTAGGATCAGTTCTTTCATTAAGAATGTTCTGTGTGACATTTTCTTTCTCTCTCTGGGAAGTAAAATAATATATTGAGTTCACACTCACAATGATTTATTATCCTCTTATAAGGTTATGGAAGTTAAGAGAAGCTGTGAATTATTGAGAAAGTTTAGAAATAGGTAGTAAAAATTGTGAATCTGATATCAGTATAATGTGAGCATATTCTTCAGAAAAAGGAGATATCAGGGAGGAATTTGATTTAAGATATTCCAGCCACTCAAAGACATTGCTGAAGCTTAGCATTTAGTGAACCTTTGTAATGTCTCTCATTCCTGGTTAGGTTTTAATCTAATCCTCCAGTGCCAGTTTTTAAAACGGAAAGTCAAAAAGACTTAACTTTTATGAGCACCCTGAGACCTATGCTCTTACTTTAATTTTCAGGGATCTAGGAAAAAAGGTAAGGAGATTACATGTGGAATATATGAGACAAAAATGGATCTTTTTTTGTTGTTGTTCTGCCTTCTAATACATCCCGCTATTCTTGTCTCATTAACTACTCCCCAGTGATACAGGTGTCAGGTAATTTTAGACACTAGATGTTTCTGGACCTAATCCTTACCAGTTCACTTGTTTCCTGCCCCAACTCTGTTCATAACCCCTGACTTGACTCTACAACCACCTATAAAACATAAACCATATGATTGTTGCAAAAAAGGTTTCTGCCTTTGTCTTATAAGAAAATGTGTTAAAGCAAGTGTGGTAGGATATGATTATCTGAGGTTTTATCAAGCGTGTTTGTAGTTCTCTGTTCTTATTTTTACTTACACTTCTTAACATTCCTCTCATACAGTCATAAGTATTCATCTCAGGTGAGATACATGGAGCAAAGAGCAGAAAAAAAGAAGGAAAAAAAGGCCTTTTAAGATACCCAACCTTAAGTTTTGAATTGCAAAAGTTTAGGTGCTAAAGGACTCAGGATATATAAAATCTATACTGTTGTAAAAGAAAAGGTTCTTTTTCATTTAACTGAAGAACACTCCTAGGACAAGACAGGAGAACTGGGAAGAATAAACCATTTCATGCTGACAGATCCTGTCAAAAGAATTCTGCTATATTCCAGGAGAAGGAGAAAGGTATCAAAAATCTTCAGACAATTTGGAGTATCTCAGAGCAAAAGGGTCCTATGTGACCAACTTTTCCATGCCACCCCAAGTAGAGCCTTGGAGAATGGAAATCCTGTGGACGGTGTCTGGGCAGATTTTCCTGAGTTAGCCTCACAAATATTACTGTGGTTCAGAGCTGATGGGAGTAGCAGAATATTTCCCACGTGACAAAAATGGCCAACAGAGATCTGAGCAAATCTGTGATGGAAACAAAGATGGGAATGAGCACTCCTTGACAGATGAGATGACAATATGTGTATTTGATATCACCAATGATCAGCTATATGACTCCTCAAATCCACACTTTGATGTTATGAACACAAATTTACATGTAACTGCAGGGGGAGGGTGATAAAGACTTATCACTAGGTCTCCAGAATTTGGTAAAATGGAATGCAAAAAAAAATTAATTTCAGTTATATAAAAAGTGTTAATTTATTCATTTATTTTACACTTGGATTTATGGATTGAACTTTGTATTCATTTTTTCTTCTTCCCCACTCCCCCTCAATTCTACCTGTCAGTTCAGAGAAAGGTAATAGTTACTAGGTTTTTGCCAGTAATGTACTGGTGAATGTTTAACAATTAGATATCCAGAAAAACAAAAAGCCCATAATTTTAAAGTTTGACAATATCCATGGAATGATTTCAAGCTACTGTAATAATGCAAGATGTGGGGAGTAGATGTAGATGTAGATACAGATGCAGATGGATGTAGGTATGGACAATTGGATGGATGGATGATGGGTGGGTGAGTAGACGCATGGATGGATAGTTGGATGTAGATGTGGATACTTGAATGCATGTATGAATGAAAAGGTGGATAGATCAACATAAGGAAGGAGAAGTGTTCATATGGATGGATATTTGGGTGGCTGAATGGTAAAAGTAAAAATCACTAGACACTGTTCTTAAACAACCAGTGACCTGGTTAATTTTAAGCAACCATCACTGAACATGAAAATGGGAAGGAGATGCATAAAATCATCTCTTACAAATTCATACCAGCTAGCTCCAATCCATCATTGGCTATTGTACATATGTACATGAAGGAAATATATTTCTTTCTCAATGATTTGCAGGTCCTAATGCAGAGTTCTGCTAGCTTCACTGATGGGTGTAAGCTATTTCTAAAGCAAAGGAAGATTTCAGTTAGTTTCGACAAGTCCAATATTCTTGCATGTTGGTGCATCTTAGTAACATTGTCTTCCTTGTTTAGAGGATAAAATTTATTCTCCTTCATGCTTGTTGCTCAGAAACCATATTCAATAATAGCATTACATTGGCAGATTGCAGGCAGAAAGGGTGAAAGAGTTTAACTCTGACAGTATCTGTATCTGCAGTCAACATAACTGGAACATGCATAGAAATCACAAAGGTCAGGGTAAAATTACAAAAAATGGGAGCAGCTCGAGAAGAAGATATTAATGCATATCTAGTCCATAAAATAAAAATGGTATAGTTTTATTCTAAAATTTAAAGGTCTGCGCTTACCTATAGTTTATATTCATTAGATTGTCTAATTACAACCTGTTGTCAATATAATATAGTTGGGCTTAATTTTAATATGCTTCTTGCATACTTTTTGCCACTTTTTTACATTTTCTGTTTGTTTTATATGTATTACTTAAGTAATTATCATAACAATGTATGAGACAGGTTCTATTGTTACTACCCCCATGTTATAGATGAGGAAACTGATATTTAGAGAGGTCAAGTAACTTGCCCAAAGGTCATACCTTTCTTTATCTCTCTGATGAATGGTAGAAACAACTCTTCAATGACAGAAACAATGGTGTTTATACAATTTGCTTTGGAAGACAGTTTTATAGAATAAGCTCTTGTTCATCATTTACTGGTACTAAGTTTGGTGATCAATAAATACTTGTTGGGTAAATAACATAGTCCATTGCATTATTTATTCTGGCTTTGCCCACTGAATTATTTGAAACAATTTTAACAGTTTATTGTCTTTCTACTACTTTGCTTGCTGGTTGATAAGGTTTGGATGTTGAACCCCCAAAACTCATGAGGAAATCCGATTCCTAGTGTGGCAGTGTTGGGAGCTGTTTGAGTCATGGGGCAGATCCCTCATGAATAGATTCATACCCTCCCAGGGGTGAGGGAAGTGAATGAATTCTCACTCTGTTAGTTCCCATGAGAGCTGGTTGTTTAAAGGACCCTGGCACCTCCACTCTCTCTCTCTTGCTTCCTCTCGCCACTTGATCTGCTTGTACCCGCTTGCTGCCTGCCGCTTTCTGCCATGAGTAGAAGCAGCCTGAGATGCAGCTGTCACAGAATCATAAGCCAAATAAACCTCTGTTCTTTATAAATTGCCCAGTCTCAAGTGTTCTGTTATAGCAACACAAAACAGACTAATGCACTGGTCCATAGAACAGTAGTAGTTTTATCAATGTTTATGAAAATTCAACAATCAAATTGTGTCTTCAGTACTTGCAGTGTAAATTTAAAATAAAACCAAACAGATAAAATCAAATTTATTAAAAAAATCTTTCTTTATAAAAGAATTCTATGGATTATTCATAGAAACGTGTTTTTTAATTAATATAATTTTTTGATCAGTATTATCGGATGAAAGCATGTGGCAGTATGAAGATGTTAAAACTGAATGAAGTTAGAAAAGGCAAATGGAATCTTATAGTTTGCTATGGCCAGTGTGCTTAGTAATCCCAAAATACTATATTAAAATACACATTTCATCATTATCAATTTTTCTGACTTATGTAAAGTCACAGCATTAGCAATTCATTTTTTTCCCCTACAAAGTTGATGCCATTGGAGAAAACACTAAACATTAAGGGGTAAAGAATTAATTTTATACCTTTTATATGATTTATAAATGGAATTATGTATGGGTTAGGCAAACAGAAGGGACTTCCATGCCCAATCCATAGTGATCCATTCACGATGACTTCATGTATCATAGCAAGCTCACGGAGCCTACCACCAGCTCGATGGACACTTTGATTTTAGAATATAGTCACGGGAAGCCAGGAGTTATGCTGCCATATCCAAATTGTGTCCCCAAGTATACTATCATGCCTCCCTTTCCTTACACACTGATGCAAAACCAGTTAGAAATTTCTCCATATTTTCCTTCTAGTTGATCTCTTAAAAGAATGTTAGAAGTTTATTTACTTTTAATTGAAAAATAATTGATTAAACATATTCGTGGCATATGGAGTTGAATATCAATACCTATGTACAATGCATGATGAACAAATGAAGATAATTATCAAGTTTATTATTACAGAATGTAGTCATTCTTTGTGTCCATTAACCAAATTCTTACTAGTACCCCTTAAGCTTCCTCCTTTCCCACTTCTAGTAACCAGAGAGCTCTGCTGTCTCCTTCTGAGAGTTCAGTGCATTATTTATTTATTTTTTCCTTTTTGTCTTTTTTACTGACCGGTAACGGGATCGCAACCCTCGGTGTTGCGCCCGCACCGCGCTCAGCCAGTGAGCAGGCAGTGCATTATTTATTTATTTTTTCCTTTTTGTCTTTTTTACTGACCGGTAACGGGATCGCAACCCTCGGTGTTGCGCCCGCACCGCGCTCAGCCAGTGAGCAGGCAGTGCATTATTTATTTATTTTTTCCTTTTTGTCTTTTTTACTGACCGGTAACGGGATCGCAACCCTCGGTGTTGCGCCCGCACCGCGCTCAGCCAGTGAGCAGGAACCGGTCTCCACATGGGATCTGAACGCTCAGTGGGAGCGCCGCCGCGCTCCCAAGCGGCACACTCTCCAGTGCACCACCGGGCCGGCCCCAGTGCATTATTTTGATTGTTCCTTACTTCCTTTCTTTTCTCCTTTTTTCTTTCCTTCCTTCCTTTCTTTCTCTTTCTTTTTTAATTTCCTTATTTATTTATTCATTTTTATTTTATAGCTCCCACTAAGTGAAGTGAAGTGAGTGAAGACATGTGGAATTTCTCTTTCTGTGCCTGGCTTGCTATACTTAAAATAATTTTCTCCAAGCTCATCCATGTTGCTTCAAATGGCAGAATTTCATTCTTTTTCTTAAGGCTGAGTGTTATGCCATTGTGTATATATACCACATTTTCCTGAACCTGTCATCTGTCAATGGGCATTAGGTTGATTCCATATCTTGGCTATTGCAAATAGAGCTATGGTCAACATGGGAGTGCATGTATCACTTCAACATGATGATTTCCATTCCTTTGGGTATATACCCAGTAGTGGGACTGCTGGATGGTATGGTAGTTCTATCTGTAGTTCTTTGAGAAAACTCCTTACTGTTTTTCATAATGACTATATTAATTTACCATCCCACCAACAGTGTAGAAGGGTTCCCCTTTCTCCACATCCTTGCTAGCATTTGCTGTTCTCTGTCTTTTAAAAAAATAGCCAGTCTAACCTAGATGAGATGACATCTCAATGTGGTTTTGATTTGCACTTCCCTGATGATTAGTGATGTTGAGCATTTTTTCATGTACACATTAGATATTTGTATGTCTTCTTTTGAGAAATGTTTATTCAACTCCTTTGCCTATTTTTTTAATCTGACTATTTTTTTTTTAACTGTTAAGTTGTTTGAGTTCCTTGTATATCCTGGATATTCATCCCTTGTCAAATGTATAGTTTGCAAATATTTTCTCGCATTGTGTAAGTTGTTCTTTCACTCTGTTGATTGTTTCCTTTGCTGTGTAAAAGCTTTTTAGTTTGATATAATCCCATTTGTTTATTTTTTCTTTTGTTGACTGTGCTTTTGGGGTCTTATTCATAAAGTCTTTGTTCAGTCCTACTTCCTGAAGTGTTTCCCCTAGGTTTTCTTCCTGGAATTTTATAGTTTCAGGTCTTACAATTAAGTCTTTAATCTACTTTGAGTTGATTTTGGTATATGGTGAGAGGTATAGATCTAGTTTTATTCTTCTACACATGGATACTCAGTTTCCCTAGCACCATTTACCAAAGAGGCTGTCCTTTTCCCAATGTATGTTCTTGGTGCCCCTGTCAAAGATCAGTTGGCTTTAAGTATCTGGGTTGATTTCTGAGTTCTCTGTTCTGTTCCATTGGTCCATATATCTGCTTTTATGATAGTACCATGCTGTTTTTGTTACTATATCTTTGTAGTGTAATTTGAAGTCAGGTGGTATAATGCCTCTGTATTAATCTGTTTTGGGTTGCTGTAAAAGAAATACCTGAGACTGGGTGATTTATAAAGAAGAGAGGTTTATTTGGCTTATGATTCAGGGACAGTTGCATCTGGCACGGGCCTCAGGTAGCTTCTACTCATGGCAGAAAAGTGGCAGGAAGCCGGTGGGTACAAGCAGGTCACATGGCAAGAGGAAGCAAGAGAGAAAAAGAGGGAGGGAGGGAAGGAGGGAGGAGGAGAGAGAGAGAGAGAGAGAGAGATGAGGTGCCAGGTCCTATAAACAACCATCTCTCATGGGAACTAACAGAGTGAGAACTCACTCATTACTCCCCCCACCTAGGGAGAGCACTAATTCATTCATGATTATTCTAGCCCCATAATTCTAACAGTTTCCAACACTGCCACATTGGGGATCAAATTTCCACATGAGTTTTGGAGGGGACAACACATCCAAACTCCATCAGCCTCTGTTTTTTGTTTGTTTTTGTTTTGTTTTTTGCTTAGGATTGCTTTGGCTATTTGGGGTCTTTTGTTGTTCCACCTGAATGTTAGGATTGTTTTTTCTATTTCTGTAAAGAATGTCATTGTCATTTATCTGCTCTAATAGTTTTTTGGTAGAGGTTATAGGTTTTTCTGCTTCAGTCTCATTGCTGGTTATTATTCTTTTCAGGTTTTCTGTTCTTCTTGGTCCAGTCTTGGAGATTTTTATGGGTCCAGAAATTTATATCCTCTAGATTTTCAAGTTTTTTGGTGCATAGTTGTTTATAATAATCTCTAATGATTCTTTTATTTATGTGGTATGAGTTTTAGTGGCTCCTTTTTCATTTCTGATTTTTGTTATTTTGGTTTTCTCTCTTCTTAGTTAGTCTGACGAATGGCTTTTCTATTTTTTTATCTTCTCAAAAAACCAACTTTTTGTTTTGTCAATATTTTTTCTATTATTCTTCTGATCTCTATTTCATTTAGTTCTGCTCTGATCTTAATCATTTATTTCCATCTACTAATTTTGGGATTGGATTTTTCTTGTTTTTCCATTTCTTTGAGAAGTAATGTTAGGTTGTTTATTTGAAGTCTTTCTATTCTTTGATGTCAGCACTTTATCTTCCCTGTTAGTACGGCTTTTGCAATATCCCACAGGTTTTTGTAAGTTGTGCTTGTATTTTAATTTGTTTCAAGGAATTTCTTAATTTCCTGCTCTCTTCTGGGAGCATGTTATTTAATTTCCTTGAATTTGTAGAGTTTCCACTTTTTTGAATAAGTGTTCTGTACATGTCTGTCAAGTCCTTTTGATCTAAAGTGCTGTTTAAATTCATTATTTATCTGCTAATCTTTTATATCAATGAGCTGTCCAATAATCAGAGTAGTGTGTTAAAGTCCTTAACTATTATTGTGCTGGGGTGTATCTTTTCCCTTAGATCAAATAATAATTGCTTTATATATCTGGATATTCCAGTGTTGGGTGCATATATATTTATGGTTTTTATATCTTCTTGCTGCTTTGATCCTTTTATCATTGCATAATATCCTTTGTCTCTTTTTGTAGTTCTTGGTTTGAAGTCTATTTTATCTGATATAAGTATAACAGATAAGTAACTTCTGCTTGTTTTTGGTTTCCATATGTGTGGAATGTCTTTTTCTATCTCTTCACTATTAGTCTATGTCTGTCTTTGTTGGTGAAGTGAGTTTCTTGCAGGCAGCATATAGTTGGGTCTACTTTTTAAGTACGTTCAGCTTCTCTACATTTTTTAAGTGGGGAATTTAATACATTTATATTCAAAGTTGGTATTGAAAGGTACTGCCTTATTCTTGCCATTTATTATTTTTATGGTTGTTTTATATTTCTTTTGTTCCTTCCTTTCCCCTTTGCTGTTGGGCTTCTTCTTCTTCTTTTTTTTTTTTTGTAGTGATAGGATACATTTTCTTTCTCTTTCTCATTTGCATATCTCTTCTACTAGCAGTTTTTATTCTTTCTCATGTATTTATGGTGACAAATGTCTCTCTTTTGACACCAGATGTAGGACTCTATTGAGGATTTGTTGAAGGGCCAGTCTTGTGGTGGTGAATTCCCACAGTTTTTGTTTGTCTGGGAAAGATACTATTTCTCTTTCATTTCTGAAGGAAAGCTTTGCTGGGCATAGTATTCTTGGTTGGTAGCTTTTTTCTTTTAGCACTGTGAATATGTCATTTTACTCTCTCCTGGCGTGTACGGTTTAATTTGAGAAGTCTGCTGTTAGCCTGATAGAGACTCCTTTGTAGGTGATTTAATGCTTGTCTCTTGCTGCTTTTAGAATGCTTTCTCTGTCTTTGACTTTTGATAATTTGACTATAATGTATCTCAGGGAGGTCCTTTTTGGATTGAATCTGTTTGGGGATCTTTGAGCCTCTTGGATCTGCAAGACTGTATCTCTCTCTATAGTTGGGAAATTTTCAGCTATTATTTCATTATACACGAATTCAATGATTTTTCCTTTCTCTTCTTCTTCCAGTATAGCCATAGTATGGATGTTTGTATACTTATCAGAGAGTTTTCATATGTTTTCTTCATTTTTTTAAAATTCTCTTTTTTTTTTTGTCCAGCTGTGTGAATTCAAAAAGCCTGTCTTATAGTTCAGAAATTCTCTTTTCTACTTGTTCTAGCCTGTTGCTCTTGGTTGTATTTTTCATTTTGTTGAATGAATTTTTCATTCCAGGATTTCTGCTTGACTTTTAAAAATTATTTCCATCTCTTGGTTGAATTTCTCATCTTTTCAATTTTCTTTTTGACTTCATTGTGATTTCATCCATCATTTTGAGTTTCCTTAATATTGCCATTTGGGATTTCTCTTTAGGTAATTCATCAACTGCTATGTTTTGGAATATGGTTTTGGAGACTTTTAGTCTTCTTTTGAGGGAGTCATGTTTCCCTAGTTTTTCATGTTTCTCATATTTCGGTGTTGGTGTCCGGGCATCTACTGGTGTATTAGCTCCTTTTAAATCTAGAACTGGCTTTTGAAGGGAGAGACTACTGCATAAATGTTCTATATTGACAGTTGGGTTGGACATTTTACATTTTGATCTGGGTGACTGCTGCAGTGCAGCCCTTGTATGACTTTTCCCACTGTATTCAATTTAGAGTTGTCTGTGTGTGCATCTCCGGCCTAGACGGTGGGGCCCTCAGCAGTTTCTTGCTGGGTGGTTGGGTGGGTTTCTTGTTTGGGTGGTTGACCCTCTGTCAGGGAGTAAGCAGGTTTATACTGCTTCAGCAGGTCCTGGCAGCTCTGTAGAGGGCCACTGGCTCAATTTTTGAGCCTGGAGCAAGCTTTCATGGATGCTGCAGGGGTCAGTGGCTTTCTGGAGGCATGCTTAAGGGAAGAAAAGTTGCTATCCAATCAGCTGTTGGTTCAGGAGTAGGTATATACAGCTGCAGCAGGGCTTGACAGCTCTGTAGGTGGCTGCCTGATCAGCTGTTGAACCTGATGCTATCCTGCACAGGTGCAGGAAAGGCCAGCAATTCTGCAGAGGCCTGCCTTGGGACATCAGAGGCCCTGCTCAGTCTGCTGTAGGTCTGGGAGCAGATACAGACTGTCATAGCAAATCCTGGTAGTTCTGTAGAGGGCCACTGGCTCACATGTTGAGACTGGAGCAAGCCTGCATGAATGCTAGAGGACCCTGCAGCTCTCTAGAGCTGTGTAGGGCTGTGGGGGGAGAAGAACCTCAGGGTTGGCTTTTGTGTGGACTCAGCAGGTCCACAGGGTTGTGCAGGGCTGGTGCATGCAGATGTGGGGAGTAACTGCTTACTGGTGTCTTCCCCACCCAGCTGGCTGGCCTGTCTACCCCAGGGGATAGGAATGTTGCATGGGCTCAGATGCCAGGGTCTTTGTCCCTCTGTCTGCTCCTGGTCTAGGCTCCAGGATGCTAGGGCTGTGATCCTGCCTGTACCCATGCAAACATATGGAGGGTCACATTGGGAAGTGGGACTACCATCAGGCTAGCTGTATGTCATCTGGGCACTTGTGGGTCTGGCTCCTGTGGGCCATGCAATGTAGGCTGCAAATGTGGGGAGCTGCCACATGGTGGTGGTTTTTCTACTCATCAAGTCTGCCTGCTTGCCTAGGGGAGAGGGGGTGCTGCGTGGGTTCAGGTTTTGGGGTCTCATCTGTCCTAGGCTCTGGGCAGCTTGGGCCGTGTTCCTGATGGTGCCTGTGTGAGTGCAGTAGAATGCAGGCAGGACCTCCAGACAAACGGAGTCAGACTCACTGGGTTCAGGTCAAAGCAACACTCTTGCCATGGTCTTGGCTCCCGGATGGTGCTGTGTCTCAGGTGCTCAAGGAAGGAGGGGTTTTAACCTCTTTGGTCTTCCACTGTACTACTGTGCATCTACACTAACTCCTGGCTACTCTCCTGCTGGGCATGGGTCCTGAGACTACTGGGGACTCTCTTGTGGTGGGGATCACTGGTGTTTGTGGTGGCAGTAGCAACAGCTGGTGTCTTTTCCAGTCTACCTTCTTTCTGTCTGATTCTGGGCTGGTCCCTGCAGCATGGCGAAGCTGGATGTCCTGCTCTGCATCCTGTGGTGCGGGGCCCTTTCTCCACACTTTACAAGGATCTCATCACAGTCCTGGTGCTCTACAGTGTATTTCCTAAGTTGTTTCAGTCAAAATATATATTTTTTGTCTGTTGTTTTTGTCTCTTTTTATGGGGGTGGGGGACTAGCACCAGACCTCTCTAGTCAGCCATCTTGGGGGAAAAAAGCATATTATAAATTTAAAGTTAGACTCACAATCTTAAAAACATAAAATGGAGTCAAAATGTGAATAATATCAAAACAGTTTCTAGTTATTGGATTTCTTGTTATTTCACGGTTCACTGTCTCTGACAAAACAGCACTCTCTCTTCCTTTCCTCTTCCACCCTTTTCCCTTTCCACCGTGCAACTGAAGATTAAGAAAGGATGTCAAGTATGATACATTATTTCAGTTTTGACCTGGAACTTTCCATGATCTTTGCCAGTAAGCTTAGTCCTGTTAACAAACCATCTTCACTCTATTTCAAATATCAGTAATAGAAGTTTTGGATTCAGCATGTTATTAACTACTGGATGCTATTTGCAGAAAATTTTATATTTGTGCTGACATGTCTTGTCATCTGGGTGAAAGCCAATGCTATCCTAATGACAAAATTGTTAGGGAAATAAACATATAAAAGACTAATTCAAACAATGGCATAAATGGCTTTTTAATTATTTTCAAATGGGAAAGAAACCATCAGAATGTTAAATGGTTCAAATGGAAGTTATTCAACACCATCAATAATTTATTTCATGGAGTGACTGATGCCAAGGTGACTGGATCGTGAAGCTTTAACCTCCTCACCCCGTCTTTCAGGGAGTCTTGTCAACACAGCATCATTCATATTGGTTTTATGACCTAACAAAATATGTGGAAAAATGCTTTCTTAAGTCATCCTGGCAGTAAATAACAGTACAATTCTCTAATTTTATGGTAAATTCTTATTTTCCAAGTTGGTTTGAAAGGTTGACTATCCTTTCAAATTTGAATTGATGTTGAGGAGTGCCTCAAGAAGTAGGCTCTCAAGCCACTCTTTCAGGGAAATACTCCCGTAGGAGTTATCCTCAATAAGAGATCAGCAGTAGTTCATGAATCTACTAACGGAAGGAAGTTAGAAAGACCAAAAATAGGAATCCATACTCTTTTGTTTTCTCTACTAGTCAGATAACTGCATCTTGTGCATGTGTATGCATGATGCTTTATCATTTAAAAACCACTTTACCTGCATACTGGTAAGTTAAATATTCACAATAAGTTATATAGGCATTAATCATTCTAATTTCTCAGGTGAGGAAAATGAAACTCACAAAATCTGTGAGTTTTCAAGATCACAAAATTAAAATTAGCAAAACTAGAATGCAAATTTTTGTTTTCTGATACAAAATTAAGTCTCTTTCTACTACCTTTTGGCTTCCTTAATTGCCCGTATGATCACGTATACTAGGAGCTTAGTGGAGACATGTCAATCATCTTGGCTGTCCAGCTGATGTAGATGAATAATTATCTGATCAATTACATACGAAAACTGAGCTCAATCACAAAATAGTAAACATAAAAACTTAAGCAAAAAAATAATTATCTAGTTTTCTTGCCATAGTTATTGCCAATATTGGGATATATACTATGCTGGATATTTATTTTCTGTTAGTTTGGTGATACATGAGGTACTATGAAAAATTAGGGAGATCTATGAAGGGAAGAATGTGGTTCATTGTTCTTTCCTGGACCAAAAAGAATTTTGAAGTCTAAGGGTCTATTTAATTGAACATGAAATTAATAAAGGCCAAGTGAATAACTTAAACCAAGATATGATTAATCCAATAATAATGATTCAATCATAATTGGAAATCTTGTCTTCTATTTCTTTCACAATATTCTATTCTCTATTCAGAGGAGTTAGTGGAAATATTTTATTTCCATAATGTTACATTTCCTGAATTGGATGAAGATAGCCACATTTGGTATAACTTGGTATTTGGAGCTATCAAATGTTATGTATCTGTAGGAGCTCTTTTACCTGCCAATAATCCTGCACTGACTGGGCCAATTGTCACACTAGGGCTGGGTCTGGAGCTCATAGACCCCTGAAGCCTGTTGTCCAGATTGGGACACAAACCTGTCACACGCCAGGCTGGGTCCCCAGACCCCTCACATGCCAGGCTGGGTCGCCAGACCTCTCATGTGTCAGGCTGGGTCGCCAGACCCTTCACACCCAGGTCTATGAGCTAGGTAGCCAGCCAAAATGTTCTTGGAAGCCATAGGTCTGAGATCATGGTCGTGTGAGCAGACGCCAGCCAAGGTGGTGGTGCTGTTTGTGTGCACCAACTCCACTCACAAACAACTTATTTACAAAGAATGTGCTGCACCAACCCCAGCCAGAGCCAAGGTGAGGGGCCCCAATTATACTATTCTATTTTCCCAACAGTATCCAAAAAACATTCCATAAAAAAAAAAAGAATTCATATTCCCCTTTTAAAACTCATGTGTATACTAAAGAAAACAGAACCCCTATATTTTATTTTTTACATATATTTATCAAGATATTCCTTCATGAGAAATATTTAATATATCAGAGTTTTAAAAGCTTTTATGTTGCCTGTGCACTAAGGTTTTATCTTGCCAAACCTAACATTTTAAGTTCACAATACTAAAACATTAGATTTAAGTTGACCCTATACTTGGGCTCACCACACACTCTCTTTCCCTTTATTCTTGCTGTTGGAAAATACGGTGGTTTCTTTCCCATGTGAGTTCTTTTCTGAAAGGCCAGCAAAATGAGGGAAGCTGAAAAAATGTCATAAAGTGTTCATATATTTTTTAAAAATTAAATAGCTTTATTGAAGCACAATTGACTTATTTACATTGCGCATATTTAAAGTGCACAACATGATAAATTTTGACAGCTATAAACTATAAATCCATCACTGCAGTCATAGTAATGAATATGAAGATACTTCAAAAAACTTGTAGAAAAATAGAATTAAAAGATAATGCAAATCCTTTCATAAACTTTTTGAAGTACCCCAAAAAGTTTTCATGTGCCCCTTTGTATTTCCTTCCTTCTGCTCTTTTTCACCACACCTTCATCTTCTGGGATGTCTAATGTCCATAACTACAGAACAGTTTGCATTTCTTGAAGTTGATATGAATAAAATTATAAAGCATGAAACACTTTTTTTGTTTTTGCTTCACTCTACGCAATATAGATACTCATCTGTTTTTTGTGCATAAATAGTTCAGTTGTTAAGTGAGTTTAGCAAAGTTGCAGGATACAAGATCAGCATGTAAAGAACAATTGTATCTGTACATATTAACAGCAGATAAACATTTCTGAGTAGTACTTCACCATGTGATATACCACAATGTGTTCTTCCATTCATATGCTGATGAATATTTACGTTTCTTTTAATTTTATGCCATGAAACAACTCTCAACAAACTTTAAAGAAGTCACATATAAAATGTATGTTCTCATGTCACAGTGGAATTAAACTAGAAGTTAATAATACAAATATATCCGAAAATTTTCTATATATTTGGGAAATAAATAACAATTAGCAATATGTTTGAAGAAAAATAAAAGATAAATTAGAAATTATTTGGAACTGAATAAAAATGAAAGCACACATGAAAATCTGTGGTTGTAGTTACAGCAATATTTAGAGGATATCAAAGCCCTATAAATCTCTATTAGCAACAAAAAAGTCTCAAATCAGTGATCGCCAATTTCAACCATTAAAAACTAGAATAAGGGAAGAAAAAGAAGGAGGAGGAGGAGGAAGAGGATGAAAAGAAGAAGAAGAAGAAATGAAACCCAAAGGATAGAGAAAAAAGGGAAACAAGGAAGAGCAGAATAAAAATCAGTGAAATAGAAAACAGAAACATATAGAAAATGATCAAAACTGAAAGCTGGTTCTTTGAGAAATCAATAAAATTTATAAACTTCTAGCCAGACTGAACACGAAAAAAAAGAGGTCACACATTACCAACATCAGGACTGAGAAAGGAAAGATCACTGGAGGTTCTACAGATATTACAGGGACAACAAAAGATTATTATAAATAAATTTATATCTATAACTTCAATTTAGATGAGATGGAAACATTTCCTGAAACATGTAAACTAATAAAGATGCCTAAAGAAAAAAAAAAGATAACTTGAATAATCTGATCTCTAGTAAAGAAACTGGATTTATAGCTAAAAACCTTCCAATAAAGAAAACTCCAGGCTAGATGGTTTTACTGGGTATTCTACAAAATATATAAGGAAGAACCAATTCTACACAGAATAAAAAAGAAAAACCATATGATTATCTCAAAAGACAACAGAAAAAGCATTTAATGAAAATCCAACATCCATTTTTGATAAAAAAAAAAAACAAAAAAAACTTTCAGTGGACTAGGAATAACATGGAATTTTCTAAGCCTAATAATGTCCATCTATGAAAATACTAGAGCTGGCTTTCTCCCGAAGATCAGGAATACAGCAAAAATGATTGTTTTCACCACTTCTACACAGCATTGTAATGGCAGTTCTAGTGTGCAAAGGCACATAAAGGACTTAGAATCAAAGGTGGGAAATGAGGAACTTGATTAGATACCAAGTGTTGGGGGATCCTTGCTAAACTAACAGCAGGATTCTTGCTAAACCTGGTTTGGCAGATTAAGCACAGAGCTCAAGGACGTGGCATAGTTGAAAGGAGGGCTCAGAGGAGCTTGACTACAGATTGGCCAAGTAGAAAGTCTGTCAGCGTTAAAGTCAATGAAAAAAATAAACTGTAGCTAGATTTTAATGAAATAAGTAAATCTGTTTTTATGAGAGGAAGATATGATTCTCTCTATATAAAATGTTACAAAATCTTTTTTAAAAAGCTACTAAAATTAATAAGTGAGTTTAGCAAGTTGCAAACTGGCTTATTGCAAGATCAGTATGCAAATAATTGTATTTACATATAATAGCAGCAAACAATCAGAAATTGAAACTACATAAAAAGTACCATTTACAATGGCATAAAAATATTAAAAACTTAAGGATAAATCTGAAAAAAAGTCTAAAAACCTGTACTCTAAAATCTATGAAACATTGCCGAGAAAAGTTAAAGAAGACCATAGAAAGTAAGGGGATGGGCCGAGCCCGTGGCGTGCTTGGGAGAGTGCGGCATTGGGAGCGCGGCATTGGGAGCGCAGCGACGCTCCCGCCGCGGGTTTGGATCCTATATAGGGATGACCGGTGCGCTCACAGCACTCACTGGCTGAGCGCGGTGCGGCTGGTCTCAAAAAGGACAAAAAAAAAAAAAAAATTAAAAAAAAAAAAAAGAAAGTAGTGGGATATATTATGTTCATGGATTGGAAGACTCAATATATTAACAAATCAATTTTCCCCAAATTAAGGTATCGATTCAGAACAATCCCAATTAAAATTTCAGCAGGTTTTATTCTTTATTTTTGATAGTAATTAATGTGCTGATTCTAAATTTCATATGGAATGTAAACTAGGAGATCCAAAATAACTTTGGAAGAGCACAGGTTCAGAGGATTTCAAAGATACATGTAAAAAAAGAATGTGGTGTTGACATCACAATAGAAAAATAGAGCAATGGAATGGAATAGAAAGCCTCAAAATAGACATACAATAGTTTTTCAGCAAAAGTGTAAAGGAAATTTAATAGAGACAGTATAGATTTTTCAATGAATGATACTGGAATAATTATATACACATATATTTTTTTAAAAGTTTCAATCTATATGTTGCATCATATACAAAAATGAACTCAAATTGATTATAGACCTACATGTGATTGATTATAAAACTACTGGAAGAAAACACAGAAAAAAAATCTTTGTGGTCTTATTTAGGCAATGATTTATTTTTTAGTTTTAGCAGCTTTATTAAGACATAATTCACATATCGTACAATTTGCCCATTTAAAGTGGACAATCCAATGGGTTTTACTAGGATATGTGCAACCATCACCACGGTCAATTTTAGAACATTTTTTATCACCAATAAAAGAAACCACCTGCCCTTTAGCTATCATCCTCATCCCCTCACTCATAAGCAACTGATCCACTTATTGTATCTATGGATTTCTGTATTCTGAACATTTTATATAAATGGAATCATATAACGTGGTATTTTGTAACAGTTTTTTTCCCACTTAGTACGATATTTTCCAGGTTCTTGCATGTTGCAACATGTATCAGTATTTTATTTCTTTTTATAACCAAACAATATTCCACTGTGTAGACATACCATATTTTGTTAATTCATTCATCAATTCATGTAAATTTGAGTTGTTTTCACCTTTTGGCTATTATAACCAGTACTGTTATAAACATTTGTGTCCACATTTTTGTGTGGATTTATGTTTTCATTTTTACTGGGTTTATATCTAGGAGTAGAATTGCTGGATAATATAATAAATTGATGTTTATTTGTTTGAGGAAATGCTAGACTGTTTTCCAAAGTGACGGTACCACTTTACTTTCCCATAGGCAATGATTTATTTCTTTTAAAATTAAAAAAATTAAATTGTTATTTTTTTAATTGACATGTAATAATTGTACATATTTATAGGGTATAGTGTGATATTTTCATGTATGTATACAATGCATGATACTCAAATGAAGATAATTAGCATATCCATCACCACAAACATTGATCATGTCTTTGTGTTGAGAACATTCCTCTCTTCTAGCCATTTGAAAATAAACAGTAAATTAATTATAGACACCTAGCACTATTATAGAACAGGAGAACTCATTCTTCCTATCTAACTCTCTATTTTTATTCACTAACCAACCTATCCTTATCTTTCTCTCTCCTTCCTAACCTCTAGTAAGCACAATTCCAGCAACCACTCTCTACATTTATGAGCTCAACTTTTTTATCTTCCATATATGAGTGAGGACATGTTGTAATCATCTTTCTATGCCAGACTTATTTCACTTAACAATGCCTTCTAGGCTTATCCATTTTGCTGCACATGAGAGGATTTCAATTTTTTTTCTGGCTGAGTAGTATTCCATTTTGTAAATATGCCACATTTTCTTAGATTCAACTCCAAAAGCATATTACATAAAGAAAGTTGGACCTATTAAAAATTAAGAACTTCTGCTCTTTCAAACACACTGCTAAGAAAATTGAAAGAAAAGCTACATTGTAAGAGGATACTTGAAAATCACATATCTGATAAAAAACTTGTGTTGAAATATATAATGAACTATCAAAACTCAACAATAAGAAAAAAAGGCTAATTTAAAAATAAACTTATGATTTGAACATACAATTCACCAAAGACGACATATGAATGGCATATCAGTATGTAAAAAGATATGAAACATTAGTAGTCATTCAGGAAGGGAAAACTAAAAATCACAGTAAGATAGCACTACACACCAACTAGAATGTTTAAAATTAAAAGGATCAATCACACAAAGTGTCTTGCTATGCTCATGCTGCCATAACAAAAATCATACACTGGGTGACAGAAAACAGAAATTTATTGTCTTATAGTTGAGGAAGTTTCCTCTATTCTTATATTGCTGAGAGTTCTTATCACAAGTGGTGTTGGATTTTGTCACATGCTTTTTCTGGCATAAAAAGGATATTAATTATATGGTTGTGTGATTTTTTTTTTTAAATTTAGTCTGTTGATGTCATAGATTACATTATTTGACTTTCAAATGTTGAGCCAATTTTGAATATTTGGAATAAATCCCACTCGGTTATGGTATGTAATTCTTTTTATACATTCTAGAGTTCAATTTGCTAATAATGTTGTGGAGGATTTTTGCATGGATATTCATGAGAGATATCAGTTTATAATTTTCTTGTAATGTCTTTATCTAATTTTAGTATTAGAGTAATGCTGCCTCATAGATTAAGTTAGGAAGTAATCTTTCTTTTTCTATCTTCTGGAAGAGATAAAACAGGATTGGTATAATTTCTTCCTTAAATGTTAGATAGAATTTACCAGTAAACCCATCTAGGCTTGGTGCTTTCTGGTTTTTTATTTAATTTCAATGATTCAATTTCTTTAGTATGTAAGCCTATTCAGGTAATCTATTTCTTCTTGTGTGATTCTTGGCAAATTATGTCTTTCAAGGAATCAGTCCATTTTATCTAGGTTTTCATATTTGTGGTCATAGAATTCATAATATTCCTTTACTATCCTTTTAATGTCTATGGGACCTCTAGTGATGTCCCCTCTTTCACTTCTGATATTACTAATTTGTGTCTTCTTTTTTTCTTCTTAGTTAGCCTGGGTAGTGGCTTATTGATTTGTCTGATGTTTCAAAGAGCCAGCTTTTGGTTTCTCTATCGTTTTTGTTGATTTTCTCTATTAACTTCCTAGCTTCAATTTCATTGACTCCTGCTCTAATTTTTTTATTAGTTCTTTCCTTTGGTTTATTTGGAATTAATTTGCTCTATTTCTAGTTTCCAAATGTGAGAACTTAGATTTTTAATTTTACATCTTATTTCTTTTCTTGTGTGTGTTAGTCCATTTTTGTGTTGCTATAACAGAATACCTAAAACTGGGTAATTTATAAGAAAAGAGGTTTATTTGGCTTATGATTTTGGGACAGCTACATCTGGCGCAGGCCTCAGGCTTCTTCTACTCATGGGGGAAAGCAGCAGGCAGTCGGCAGGGACAAGCAGATCACACAGAGAGAGGAAGCAAGAGAGGGGGAGGTGGCAGGGTCTTTTTAAACAACTTGCTCTTGTGGGGACTAATAAAGTGGGAACTCACTCATTAACTACTACTACTAGGGAGAGCATTAATCCATTCATGAGAAATGCACCCCCATGACTGAAACAGCTCCCAGCACTGCCACATTGGGGATCAGATTTCCACATGAGTTTTGGGGTGGAAAACACGTTCAAACTCTATTATCATGTGTGCATTTAATGCTATAAATTTCTCTCTAAGCACTACTTTTGTTGCATCCCATATATTTTGATAAGTTCCATTTTCATTTTCATTTAGTTCAAACTATTTTTTACTTGCTCTTTAGAATTTTTTTGACCTGTGGTTCCTGTGTGTTGTCTCATCTCCAAGATTTTTGGATTTTCCAACCATCTTTCTGATATTGATTTCTAGTTTAATTCTAGTACCATTTATTGAAGAGGCTGTCCTTTACCCAATGTATGTTCTTGGAATGTTTGTCAATTTCAGTTGGCTATAAATATGTAGTTTTATTTCTGGATTCTCTTTTCTGTTCCATTGGTTCTTATGTCTGTTTTTATGACAGTACCATGTTGTTTTGATTACTATAGTTTTGTAATATATTTTGAAATTAGAAAGTATAATGCCTCCAGCTTTGTTCTTATTGCTGTGGATTGCTTTGGTTGTTCAGCGTCTTTTGTGACTCCATGTGAATTTTAGGATTTTTTTTCCATTTTTGTGAAGAATGTCATTGGCATTTCAAGAAAAATTGCATTAAATCTGTAGGTCACTTTGGTAGTTCAGCCATTTTCCCATTATTTATTCTTCCAACCCATGAACATGGAATGTCTTCCAATATTTTTGTGTCCTCTTTAATTTCTTTTATTAGTATATTGTAATTTTCATTGTAAACGTCTTTCACCTCCTTGATTCCTAGGTATTTTATTTTATTTTTGGCAGATATTGTAAAAGGGATTGATTTTTTGATTTTTGTTTCAGCTAGTTTACTGTTGGTGTATAGAAAGGGTACTGATTTTTGTATGTTGATATTTGGTATCCCACAACTTAACTGAATTTATTAGTTCTAAGAGTCTATTTCTTTTTTTATTTTATTTTTTTTTGGTGGAGTCTTCAGGTTTTTCTAAATATGAGATCATGTCATCTGCAAAAAGGGACAATTTGACTTTTTCTTTTTTCCATTGGGATGTTCTCTATTTCTTTCTCTTGCCTAATTGCTCTGGCTAAAACCTCCAAGACTATGTTAAATAGGAATGGTGAAAGTGGACATTCTTGTTCTGTTCCTCTAAGAACTTTTCCCTATTCAGTATACTGTTAGCTGTGGGTTTGTCATATATGGCTTTTTATTGTGCTGAGATACGTTCATTCTATACCTAATTTGTTGATAGTTTTTTATCATGAAGGTATATTGAATTTTATCAGATGCTTTTCTGAGTCTATTAAATGATTATATGTTTTTTGCCCTTCATTTTGTTAATGTGGTGTATCACATTTATTTATTTGCATACATTGAACCATCCTTGCATCCATGGGATAAATCCCACTTGATCATGGTGTACACTCTTTTTGACTTGCTGTTGAATTTGGTTTTCTAACATTTTTTGGAGAATTATTGCATCTACGTTCATCAAGGATATTGGCCTGTAGTTTTTTTCTGTGTGTATGTGTTCTTATCTGATTTTGGTATTAGAGTGATGCTGGACTCACAGAATGAATTTGGCAGAATACCCTCTGCTTTGATTTTTTGGTATAGTATGAGAAGAATTTGTAGTAATTCTTTTTTTGAAAGTTTGGTAGAATACAGCAGTAAAGTCATCTGGTCCTGGGCTTTTCTCTGTTGGGAGACTTGATAACTGATTCAATCTCATACTTGTTTTTGGTCTGTCAAGGTTTGCTCCTTCTTGGAGGCTCAGTTTCTGTAGGTTGTATGTATCCACAAATATATGTTTTCTCATTTCTTGGAATATAGTTTTTTCATAATAATCTCTAATGATACTTTGTATTTCTATGGTATCAGTTGTCATACTCACTTTTTCATTTTTGATTTTCTTTTTTTAGGTCACCTTTTTTTTCCCCCTAGTTCGTCTAGTTAATGATTTGTCACTTTTGATTTCTTGCTTAATTTCTTCTGTGACCCATTAGTCATGTTGTTTAATTTCTGTGTATTTGTAGTTTCCAAAGATCCACTTGTTATTGATTTCTAGTTTTATTCCATTGTGGTATAAAAAGATGCTTGATATGATTTAAATTTCCTTTAAATTCATTGAGACTTGATTTGTGGCCTAACATGAGTTATCTACTGAAGAATAATTCATGCGCTGCTGAGTTCTTGAATGAAATATTCTGTAGATGTTTGTCAAGACCACTTGGTCTATAGTGCAGTTTAAATGCAATGCTGTTAATATTTTGTACCTTTTTGCATGCCTGACAACATTTTTAATCAATTTAAAATGTAAATTTTACCTTCCAGGTCCTGGATATTTTTGTATCTCTGTAAATATTTTGTAGTATTATTCTGGAACACAGTGAAGTTATTGAGAAACAATTTTGTCCTTTCTAGTCTTGTACTTAAATTTTATTAAGTGGGACCAGAGCAGCATTTAGTATAGGGCTAATTTTTCCTCAATATTCAGGCAAACCATTTTGAGTACTCTACCCAATGCCTCAAAAATTCTAAGATTTTCCATCCTAATATTGAAATAACAACTTTTGTAGTCCCTTGAGAGTACTTGGGATTGTCCAGTCTAATCTTTTAGAACATGCATATGCTAATCAGTGCACACCTGAATACTCAATTTCCAGAGTTCTCTTTGTAACTCTTTCCTGCCTGGTCCTCTGCCCTGTCAACCATAGGTGTCTTGTCCTCCCTGAACTTCTAGCTCCATCTCCTCCACTCAGAGGACTGCTGTTTCCATATGAGTTTCTTCATGGCATTTCAGTCTGGAAATACTTTCTGGTAACTTGCTTGAATAATTGTATAACTCATCTTATTCTTTCCTCATCTCTCAGGGATAATGTCCAGTTTCTAAATAATTGTTGTTTTATATTTTTTCTGTTTTTTAGTTGTTTCAGGAAGAAGGATAAATTTAGTCACTGTTCCTCCAACATGGACTCCCCCCAAAAGTCTTCCTTATTTACTTTTAACAAAAGAAAAAGCAAAAATCTTTTAATCAAATTGATTAGCTTTTACCCAATTTGTAGGACATTGAAAGTGACACATTATGAGGGAGAAGTAGACTTTAGATGAAACTATAACAGTGAACCAAGAAATAAATCCTTCCAGTCTGAAACCAGGAAAGAGAACAAATAAAAAACTGTGTTATCACTTATCTGTAAGTCTGAAGGCAAACAGACCATACTTATTCATTTCTTTCTTTCTCAGTTAACACCACTTAATTAACACCAATTAATTTCCTATGAAAAAATATTTTAAGGTAACCTTAAATATCCTTTTTACTATTCTAGGCATTTGGGAACATATTGATTGACTCCCAGATTAGGTATAAATAAGCCTAGTATTAAAGAGTTAAAAAGGAAAAATATGGGAGGACAAAACCAAACTGAATTTTGAGAAATAATTAATATTTTTAGCAAGTGTGGATCGTTTTGAGACCTCATTGCCAATTTTGTTTTGAAGTCAATTACCAATGAGATGACTCCTACATGACAATAAGTAGTTGTATTTTGAGAAGGGACTTGATTGGGGGTGGGTGGAAGCATGTGTTTGTTAAGCAAAAGATAACGTAATAAAAAAACCTCCAAACACCAACTTAGAGTATAATTTAAATAAAAAAAATGGAAGTTTATAATAAAAGGTTGGAGATATAAGCATTTATAAATAGAGTAAAAAAGCACACATTTTCTTTTAAAAGTCATATTACAGGCATTTTGCTAAAAATGTCACATCTGTCTTACAAAAATTACAACAGAAAAACAACAGGATTTCCCAAATCATTTCAAAATAACCACTGTACCAACCTAATGGAAAAACATCTGTGCTGTTTAGCTTATTGCAGCAGTTTGTCATGACAGTTTATAAATAAGTTATGCACTTTTTTCTTAGATTTATTATTGGAAACTTTTACTTACAAATCTGTGGTTCAAGACAGGATATGTGTTTTGATTGATTATTCAGAAAATAAGTGATAGACCAAATGTTCAAACCATAGAAACATTGGAAGATAAAGCAATGGCTGAAAAAATAAACTCTACTTTGGAAGAACTTAGAGAAATAGTAATGATTACACCTCTAAATCTTGCACTTGTTTACCAAAGTTGAGACAAAAATTTTAGTCAAACTAGCATGTAGAGTGAGATGAGAATTCCCTCTAAAAAGCAAATGAATGAACAATAGACAACATAACAATTGAGGAAATATGATGCTCAACCCCTCAAAATAAAAGATTTGTTCCAGAAGAAGTATATACCAGAAAAACAATTCAAGAAGTTAGAAATACATTATGATTATAAGGACAATGAATTTAGAGTTCCTAGTGACCTGATGTAACTATTGAAAATAAACATACATTGACAAACATACATTAACAAAACTATTATAGCTGACTCCAGGATTCCTCTTAGGAGTTCTGTCTTAGCTTGAGTAGGTGTGGAAAGTGAGATCTTTAGGGTATGGTGGGTAGGCACAAGGAATAAATGCATGGGCCATCCTCATACAACAACAAACAAGCATGCAAACAAATAGGAATTTAGTAATTAGAGGATGGTAGAAATGAGAGAAAGGAGAAAGTAAGAGATAATTGGGTAATATGGTGGAATGCTGGAGTTTATGTTGGGGAAAAGGCCTCTAGAAAATTTTAAGTATAGGAAAGTCTACAATGTATGGGTTTTTCTGCTGTTAAGAGCTGTGATGTAGACTTCTTCATCATTACTCTATTTTCACTGAAATCTGTCACACATATGCTTGTGAAAATTAAATTTTAGAAAAATGATAAAAAACAGGATCTGTGTTCTTTGTCTGAGGCAAAAATGGTGAAATCCATCTCTAATAAGAAAACCATCTATAGACACCAGAACTAAACCAGAGTCAGACATCACTAGGAAAAATATATATTAATGCCTCTTGAATTAGTTTATGACTACAGATTAAGAGGGATGCAGGGATCCTTGCTTATTAGAAGGAGATTTAATCTATTTTATTTGAATTTCAAAGAGCTCCAATGCATTTCATTGAATTGAAATCCCATCTCTCCTTCTGTATGATCTTAGACAGTTCACATACTCTGACATTCCAGTTACTTATCCATTAAAATGCAGGTGATACACTTATTACAAAAGCTTATTGCAAGAATTAAATGTTAACCAAGGTAAATTTATTGCACATACTAAGCGTTCAATGTATATTAGATGGAAATGGAAGTTGAACAAGGAAAAGGCTAGGAATGGTATTTGAAAAAGCAATATATAATTCCTAAAACAAATTCATGAGGACCTACTATGTTCCAGGTACTGTTCTAGAAATTGAGGAACATAGCATTAAGCAAAACAGGCAAAGTCCTTCTTTCATGGTGATTACATTACAGAAATTCAATGAGACGAAACATTTTTGACCATCTACCACTACAGAAATGCTATGAAGTAGCATAAAACAGAGACAAAAATCAAATGAATAAAGCATGAAATATAGTTTTTTTTTTGCTATTCTACACTTTGCATATGAGTCTTAAGCAAGTTATTCTCTGTGCATCAGTTTTTCCACATGAATGTTGTTGATAATCCTTCTGAAAGTGAAAAATAAAAATAAAGTGCTCCAATCAGAGATGACTTAAAAAGGCAAAGATCATTTTGATGTGAAGAAAATATAGGCAAAATAATATGTTGAAGAAGGAGATTTGAATGAATTGAAACACAGTAATTAGGTAAAGAGTTTGAAAATAAGAGAATTGAAAATATTTAGGTAAGGTTAAAAGGAAGTGGTAGATATACAATTGTTATTGGATTAAACTGGAAGCAAAGTTAAATGTGTGAACAGTGCAGTGGAAAAAAACTTATGTAAAATATTGAACATATAAGATGTTTAGCATAATATTCAGGAGAATTAAAATTGTTTCTGTTTTTATTCTTTAATGTATATCCTAAAATTAAACAAATAATTTTCATAACTTTTCTTCCAAATCATAGTGGGTGAAAATATATTGAAATAGTCCCAAGTGACTTTTTGATTATGGTGAAATAATTGGATCAAGGTAAACCACTTGCAGAGGACAAATGTAGAATATGGTAAACAAACAAGGCAAAACAAGCAATAGTTGAAAGGTATTATATTACAACTGAGGCAACCAAGACTTGAAGTACCAGGATTCCAGAAAGAAACAAACTGCATTGAGGTGATTTTTACACTTGTAACCACTTTTCCCCTCTGAGCTACTCCCCAATTCTTAGTGGTGAGCATGGATACCCACACAAAAATGTGGCATAGATTTTGTGTTTGGCTCACTGGTCTGAGGAGAAATCAATTGGAGTTTAGGGACACCAAGAAAATAAAAAAACAATGAGTAAGATCCCAAAGAAAAGAGAACTTCAGGGTAGTAACCCCCTAATTCTACATATAATCTTTTTTTGAAGAAGTTGTTGACTCCTGAAATGTACAAATTCAGGAAGAAAATGAATAAGAAAGAAGTTGGTGAGAAGCTTAAATCTAAACAGAATATCAGACAGTTTTAAAAACTCTTGGAAAACAAAAAATGGAGCTTAGGGCTTGTCCAAAAGGAAAGGCTATCATAAATAATGCAGGCTTTCAGTTAATACTCCTGAAATAACTAAACTCTAGGAGTAAAGACAAATGGAAATAGGCACACCTCGACTAGATCAAGACAATTTGTCTTTATCTGCCCATCAAGAGAAAATCAGCACTACCCAGAGCTTCTACAGTGTTTCATACACCATGTACAGTATTTAATAAGAATTTACCAGACATGCCAGGAAATAGATTCAAATGACTAAAAACTTTAAAAAAACACACATAAAAAACAGACACTAGATGTAGAACTACATATGATCCAGAATTTGAAGTTATGAGATATAGACATAAAAATAACTATGATTTATACCACGGAATCATTAGAAAACTAGAATTCATAAAAATGAAAGAAACCTGAGAACTGAAAAGAACAATGCCAAACTTAAGAATTTGATAATTGGACTTAATAGCATATCAGAAATAGCAGAAGAGAGGATTGATGAACTGGAAAGTATATTAGTAAAAAACATCCAGAAGATGTGTAACTAAATGCATCCAGCTCTCACTTCTGATAAAAAGAAAGTACAAAACAACAAGGGGATATTCACACAGTGAGTGGAGTGTCTGGGATAAAATACTGGAAGTCAGCAAAAGGGTGAGGAAGACCCTTGAGGTTTTGAAACTCAAGATGGCAGCATAGAAAGACAAGGGAAGCACCCAACTAAGATTGTCTCAGAGCCAGGAGAGACACCCTGCTGCGGGAAAAAGTTAGGCAAGGGGAATTCCCAATAGTCCTTGCTCTTGCCACAGATGCCTGCAATCCAAACTTCAAGGGAGCTAGGCATCCTTTGAAGGCTGTGAGCTCAGTGTGGGGAACTTCTTAGAACCTAAGCAACCGCATTAATCCAGATAGGAAATCCACGCCGAATCCCCCCCATGCCCCAGTCCCAGGCTGCCACAGGACATTGCCATTTTGGGATTGGAGTCAAAACCAGAGTGCATTTTGCCCCGGGACCCAATAACTCCAGCATTTCTACATGCCTAAGGCCCCCTCATCACACCACGACTTTGGCACCTGATCCCACACAGCACCCTGCACCTAGGAACAGGCAGTCCAGTGCAGTGCAGAGGCTAAAGGAGCCATTGCTCACACTTTCCAGAGCTTGAGAGCCTACTGATCAGGGCCTTTTGCCATCACTAGCAGCCCTGCTGTCTTCAGTGGAGCACCTATGCCTTCTCCTAGGGGCACTGAGTCCTACCTGTAGCTCCAGTGAGCCTGCTTTCAAATAAAAAAACCTAATGCTGTACCTCAAGAGCTAGACAAGCAAGAAAAAAAAGAGAGAAGACCTAGAAAACAAAAATCAGAAGTGAAAAAGGAGACATTAAAACTGATACTGCAGAAATACAAAGAATCATTAGAAACTGTTATGAACAACTATTTACTGACAAATTGGAAAATCTGGAAGAAATGGATAATTTTCTGGACACATGCTAACCACCAAGACTGAACCAAGAAGAAATAGAAAACTTGAACAGATCAATAATGAGCAACAGGATAGAATCAGTAATCAGCAGTCTCCCAACAAAGAAAAACCCAGGACCGATGGCTCCATTGCTGAATTCTACCGAAGTTTTCAAGAATAATTAAAGCCAATTTTTCACAAACTACTCCAAAAAACTGAAACAGAGGGTACCCACAAAACTCATTTTATGAGGCCAGAATTGCCTTGATATCAGTCTCAGACAAGGAAACAACAACAAAAAAGACTGTAGGCCTATATCCCAGATGAAAATACATGCAAAAATTCTCAACAGAGTACTAGCAAACTGAATTCAATAGTATATCAATAAGATTGTACATCATGGTCAAGTGGAATTTATCCCAGGGATATAAGGATTTGATACACCACAGCAACAAAATGAAGGACAAAATCCATACGCTCATCTCAATAGATGCAGAAAAAAGCACTTAATAAAATTTAACTTCCCTTCATGATAAAGACTCTCAACAAATTAGAAATCTTAAAGTATCTCAACACAATAAAAGTCATATGCCAAAAATCTACAGCTAACATCATCCTGAATGGGGAAAAGTTGACAGCTTTTCCTCTAAGAACAGGAACAAAACTAGGATGCCCACTCTTGCCACTCCTGTTTAACATAGTCCTGGAAGTTCTAGCCAGAGCAATTAGACAACAGAAAGAAATAAAAGACATTCAAACCGGAAAAAAAGAAGTCAAATTGTCTCTGTTTGCAGATAACATGGTCTTAAACATAGAAAAACCTAAACACTCCACCAAAAGACTTGAGAGCTTATAAATGAATTCAGAAAAGTTGCAGGATAGAAAAGCAATATACAAAAATCAGTAGTGTTTTTATATACAAACAATAAACTAGAAGAAAAAGAAATCAAGAAAGCAAGCCAATTACAATAGCTACTAAAGAAAAATAAAATATCTAGAAATAACTTTAACCAAGGAAGTTAAAGACAATAAAAGCTAAAAACACTGATGAAAGAAACTAAAGATGACATAAAAAGTGGAAAGACATCCCATGATCATGGATTGGAAGAATTATTGCTGTGAAAATGTCCATACTACTTAAAACAATCTGCAGATTCAATGCAATCTCTATCAGAATACCAATGAAATTCTTTACAGAAATTGAAAAAACAATCCTAACATACAGATATGGAACAAAAAGAGATCCCAAATAGTAAAAGCAAAAAATAAATCTAACATCAAAATATACTGCAAAACTGTAGTAACTGAAACACCATGGTATTGGTATAAAAACAGACACATGGAACAATGAAACAGAGTATAAAATTCAGAAATAAATCTACTTGTTTACAGCCAACTGATCTTTGAATAAGGCATTGAGAACATACATTGGGGAAAATACCATCTCTTCAATAAACGGTGCAGGGAAAACTGGATATACATATGTAGAAGAATAAAACGACCTCTATCTCTTACTATATACAAAATCAAATAAAAATGGATTAAAGACTTGAATATAAGACCTGAAACTAAAATACTCCTAGAAAAAAACACAGGGGAAATGTTTCAGGACATAGGAGTGGGCAAAGACATTCTGAGCAAGATCTCAAAAGCACAAAAGGAAAAGTAAACAAATGGGGTTATATCAAACTAAAAAGTAAAAATAAGCAAATGGTGTTAGATCAAACTAAAAAGCTTCTGCACAGCAAAGGAAACAATTAACAAAGGTAAAAGACAACCTACACAATGGGAGAAAATATTTGCAAACTATGATTCTGACAAGGAATTAATATCTAGAATATACAAGGAACTCAAACAACTCAGTAGTAAAAAGACAAATAATCCAATTTAATAAATGGGCAAAGGAGCTGAATAGGCATTTCTCAAATGGCCAGCAGGTATATGAAAAAATGCTCAACATCACTAATCATCAGAGAAATGCAAATCAAAACCACAATGAGATATCATCTCACCCCAGTTAGACTGGCTATTATCAAAAACATAGGAAATAACATATGCTGATGAGGATACAGAGAAAAGGGAACATAAATTGTTGGTGGAATTGTAAATTGGTACAGCCATTACAGAAAATGGTATGGAGATTTCTCAAACAACTATAGATAAAAAACACCCATATGACCCAGCAGTCCCACTACTGGATATATACCCAAAAGAATCAAAATCATCACGTCCAAGGGATACCTACACCAGCGTGTTTATTGCAGCTCTATTCACAACAGCCAAGATATGGGACCAACCTAAATGTCCATTAACAGATGATTGGATAAAGAAAATGTGTTATATATGCACAACGAAATACTACTGAGCCATAAAAAAGAATGAAATTTTGCCATGTGCAGCAGCATGAATGAGCTTGGAGAAAATTATGTTAAGTGAAATAAGCCAGGCGTAGAGAGAGAAATACTGCATGTTCTCACTCATATGTGGGAGCTTAAAGTAAGTAAGTAAATAAATAAATAACAGTAAGAATAAGTTGAACTTTTACATGATTAATAAATGTGGAAAGGGGAGGGGGAAGGTAGTTAGTGAGAGATTGGTTAATGGAAAAAAAATTAGAGCGAGAGAGATTCTATAAGAAAATAAGTTCTATTGGTGTACAGTTGAGCTAGGCATCTGTAATTAACAGTAATATACTGCATGTTACCAAATGGCTAGAAGCGAGGTAATGAAATATCCACACCACAAAGAAATGATTAAGTTTTGCAATGATGAATATGCTAATTATCCTGATTCGCTCATCACACATTATATACATGTATTGAAATATAATTCTGTACTCCATAAGTTGTATCATCAATACATTTCAATTAAAAAATAATTTAAAAATAAATTTATACTATGAAAGCAAAAGAAATAAAAAACAAAAAAAAATTTAAAAATAAGGTTAAAAAAAGAATGTAAAATATAGAAAAGAGACATAGTGGGCATAATGAAAATGTTCAGCATTTATGTGATTCAACTATCAGAAGAGGAGAAAAAAATATGGGGCAGAATTAATATTTAAAGAGATACAGGCCAATAATTTTTGAAAACTTATGAAAGACACTGTCACAAATTTTAGAATGTCTATGAGCACCAAATGGAAGAAATACAAAAAGTACCACACAGTCACATCAAGGTACAAATGCTGAAAACCAAATTCTAAAAGAAAACCTTAAAATCGGCTAGAGAAAAACGCACATATTGCTTCCAAAAGAGGAACAATAATACTTTTCAACAGAAATAGTAAAAACTATAAGACAAGTTTTTTTTTAATTGAAAAAAACCAATTGCTAACTTATATTTCTATATCTTATTACCAGATTTTTCCATTAAAAGGAATACTAAAGTGGATTATTTAGGCAAGGACAATGGATGAAAGCACAAAAATTTAGGGAGAAGAAAAGATCATGGAAAAGAGTAACTATAAGGTAAGTATAAATGAACAATACTAATGAAATGATAGCTTAAAGGATGTTTAACATATACACCAAATTAAAATTCACGTCAACAGGAGAGGAAAGGTAAATAAAGTGTTACAAGGTTCTCAAACCATTTGACAAAGGGTAAAAACACAGATTTAATGTAGATGTAAAAAATCAGAAATAAATGTTTAAATCACTAGGGGAACCAATAGAAAATAGAATAATGTATTTCTACAAAGAAGTAAATGGGGCAAATGTGTGATAAAAATACTTGATTAATCTGTAAGACTCCATGGAAATAAAAGACAGGGAAAGAAAAATAGAGGAGACAAACTGAAAACAAAGAGGAAATTAAATTTAAACATAAATATCTTAGTAATTACATTCAGTGTAAATGGGTTTAATATTCCAATTGAAAGATTTATAATAAAGTAAAACCAAAGTGTAAGATACTTTCAAAATTCATGTTTTAAATATCAGGATGCAAAAGCTTGAAAAGAATTGAAAATATATGCCACATTAAAAAACAAACAGCTGTAGTTATACTAATATAAAAACTCAATAGTAGTCATTTAACAGTAGTCATTTAACCAGGAAGATATAATGATTCTAATGTGTATAGATTTAGGAATGAACTCTCAAAGCATAAAAACTAAAAAGTGTCACAAGTAAAAGGAGGAATAGAAAAACACAGTTTTACACAAATATTCCACCAGCCTGTCTCAGTAACTGATAGTAAAAGGAAACAAATATCTGTATAGATGTAGAAGATTTGAATAACACAACTTGGCCTAATTGACATAGAGCATTGACAATAGGGCATGCATACAACATTAGCAAAATACACATTCTTTCTAAGTTCACATGAAACATTTACCAAAATGAAACATGCTGGTTTGTAAAAAAAGTCTCAAAGGATTTCAAAGGATTGAAATTCTAAAAAGTATTTTCTCTTGCTTGATAGAATTAAGCTAGAAATAAATAAAAAGTTTAACTAGAAAACCCAGGAATGTTCGGAAATTAAACAATATCCTTTTCAATAGCCACAGATTGAAAAATATCAAGGTAGAAGTGAGAAAATACCTTGGACTAAGCAGTAATGATGAAAATATGATATATCAAAAATTGTGCAATGTAGTGGAAATTATAGGCTTAAGTGCATATATTAGAAGTTGAAAACTACTGAAAAATCAATTATATATAAGCCTATACCTCAATAAAAAAAGAAAAAAGAAAATTAAAGATAAAGAAAATAGAAGGAAGAAAATAATAAGGATAAAATCAGAAACTCATGAAATAGAAAACAAATACAGAGAAGGCAAGAGACACCTTAGGAGCTCTATCTAGTTGTACATGTCCCCACTTGCTTGTGTCTGCCCAAACCAGGCACCAGAGAAGTAAGTAAAGAAGGCTTGGAGAAGACCCTGCCTCCCCCACCACCTGACGGCATCTGCATGAGAAGCTGAAGCGAGAACTGTCCAGCTAAGCTCAGTCAATTACCAGATTCATCAGGAAAGGAAATGATTGTTATTGTTTTAAGTCACTGCTTTTCAGTGATTCGTATATAGCAATATATAATCAGAGCAGACTGGAAGTGTTAATACTGTTTAGATGTAAATTGTCCCCAAACTGATGCATAGATTCAGTGCAATCCCAGTAAAATCCCTGCAAGGTATTTTGTGAAAAATTGTTAAGGTGATTCTAAAACTTATGTGGACAAACAAAAGGTCAAGATTTTCAAGTCAAAACAATCTTTAAAACGATGAACAAAAGTTGGAAATTTGAATTACTAGATATCAAGATTTATTTTAAAGCTATTTAAGACTCGCAATTAAGATTGTGGTATTGGAGCAATGATAAATATATAGACCAATAGAGCAGGGGGTACAGAAACAGACCTATACACACACCTGATTTAGAACCAAAGTGCTGTAGCAATGTCAACCTTGGTCACATGCTTCTCAATATGCATCGACATATGAACAGTAAAACAATAGAGTTTCGAACAGCTAATACAGGAAAATATCATCATGACTTTAGAGGATAAGCAAGGATTTCTTAAATACTATATAAGACACTGAAGGAAAGTGATACGTTGAACTTCATCAAAGTTACCAACATTTTTTTTCATCAAAAGACACTATTAAGAGTATAAAAAACAAGGCATGGAGTTGAGAAAATTTATACTTATATTTGACAGACTCATTTCCTTTATGTAAATAAATTTTTCTACAAATCAATAGGAAAACAGACAATTTAACTTAAAAATGACCATAAAATCTAAATAGACATCTCACAAAAATACATACACAAAATATACATGCAAAAAGTTACTTAACATCGCTATTCATAAGGGAAATACAAATTAAAAAACACAGTGAGATAACACTACAAGTCCACCAGAGTGGTGAAAATTTTTAAAATCGAATATTCCCAGTGCTGACAATAATGTGGAGTATCAAGAAATTTCATATACTGCTTTAAATACTTGAGAAAATATGTCCTACAGCATCTGTTCAGGTGAACTCACATATGCTCTGTGACCCACCAAATTTACTCCTAGATGTATACTCAGTAGAAATGATTACATGTTTGCACCAACATTCAAGAACTTTTTTAGGCAGCATGACTCAAAGTGGCCCAATACTAGGAATTACTCCATCATCCATTAAAACTAGAATTGGTAATTAAACTATGGTGTATTCATGCAGTGGAATACAATATCATGAAAAACAGTGAATTTCTGGATCTGTAACAATAAGGATAAATCTCATCAATAATATTTAACACAAAAATTCAGATGTAAAATTTCTTATCTTGGTGGTGGTGGTAATGACCTGGGATGACGCTTCTGTTATTGTTACATATTTTGATCCAGATGTGGTTACACAGGCGTGACTGCTTTGTAAAAATTTGTATAGGTGTACATTTGAGATTTGTGTGCTTTAGAGTATGTATCTAACGCTTCAACAAAAAATGTAAAATCTGAAAAATACAGTTCTGAGACTTGTTGAAGAAGTACTTTGGGAAGTAAATTTTACATTTTTAAGTAGGATAGTGAAAAAATCTTTCATATCTAGTTCTTACAGGGAAGGATATTTTTGTATATTCTGTTGATGTTTTCACTACTTAAGAGACCATTTTGAGAAATCATGGAAATTTATAGTTTAGTAAATCATAAATCATATAAATAAGTCTATTTTAGTTTCATAATGGCAAAATAAATCAAATCCCATATTTGAGAAAGTCAGAGATATCTCAAGGGAAGCAGTAATTAGGTGGCTTCACAAATTAACACGTTTCCCAACATACCTCCTTTATATCCAAGAGGAAAACTATTTGCCTTGGATTTCTTTTTGTCCCACTAGTATAACTGGATTGTAATTAAAGACCCATTGCTTTTCTGGTCCTTCCTAGAATACTTTCTAGAAATAAATCTGTATGTGGTAGCCAAGTACTATGATTGCAATTACTTTAAGCATTGAATTCCATCCAGATAGAATTTACTAAGATTTCTTAAATTTAAATTACAAAAGGGAGGAACCAATGTCCTAGATTCAGAATCTTATAGAAAATTATAAGCTATGAATTAAGAACAAAAATCTTTCATGCTCCTCAATCTGTGTAGTTATCACAGAGTTCCAACTGTGAAACGCTGCTTTAAAAAAACCTTATCTTCCAAACTATGTAGAATAATTTTTGATGTCTGTTTTAACAGAAGTTTCTACTTACCCAGAAAAATGTTCAAAATCAAATTTCCTTTGAAAAACAATGACTTAAAATAGAAGGAAAAGAAAGAAGCCAGTCTGAAAAGGCTACAGACTGTATGATTCCAATTATATGACATTCTGGAAAAGGCCAAACTATACAGACAGTGCAAAGATCAGTAGTCGCTAGTGGTCAGGGAGAGAGGAGGACGAACAGGCAGAGCACAGAGGATTTTTAGGGCAGTGAAACTGCTCTGTATCCACTGCAATGTCAGATACATGTCATTATATATTTGTACAAACCCACAGAATGTGCAACACCAAGATTGAATCCTTATGTAAACTAGGGCCTTTGGGTGATAATGATGTGTCAGTGTGGGTTCATCAGTTGTAATAAATGAACCACTCTGGTATGGGATGTTGATAACAGGGGAGGTTATGCATGTGTGGGGCCAAGGAACACAGGGGAAATCTCTGGACTTTCCACTCAGTTTTGCTATGAACCTAAAATTGCTCTAAAAAAATGAAGTCTCTTTGAAAAATAGGAGGAAGAATTTTCATTGCTTCTAAAATTGGGGGGTAAAGGTATTAGAAGTTTTATGATACAAATGGCCACTGAAGTTATTCCATTCTTGGTCAAAATAGCAGGTACAATTTATTGTAATCAGAGTAAATTTAATTTGATTCAGAGTGACTTAATTTGAATGTGGATAGTCACTTTCTTATTAGAATTTCCACAATTTAAAATAATGATAATATCCGAGGAAGTAGTTTTAAATATGCTTACTTTGTTAATTCCTACTTTAGAATGAGCTCCTGATTAAGTTCATTTAGCTTCTAAACTGTGAGTTTTCTATAATCCCCATTTTATCTCCTCAGTTTTGCTTCAAAGCCATATTTTTTAGTGATCTTTAACCTGGAATTCAAGGGGAAATAACCCTCATATGAAATTATAAATGCAAGCAGAAGTTAGAAAATGATCTTTTAGCTCAATATAATATTTTCTTTTTGGATGGTAAACAAGAGGAAGACATAACTCTCCCTAATGAGCTAGTTAATTGATGGAAATTATGATATCCACTGGAGTTAACAAAAAATGTTTTAATTACTCTATGGGAATTTCTTTACGATATAAACATGAATTTTTCCAGATGCAATCATTTAAAATGCTGGTGCTATGGTCTGATTATTTTATTTCAGTGGTTAATTTTAGAAACAAATTACATAAAAATGATTTTAATATGTGCATCTTTGATTTTCAAAGATGAAGATAAAAATTATTCTTCACTCAGTAAATGTATTTTGTAAAGTTATGTAAGTACAGTGTGGGTGTGTATGTACGGGTACATGTATATAGGGGGAGGAAATTGGAGGTAAAGAGGAACTGGATTCTTACTCTACAACTGCTTTTTCCACAATTTGGAAGAACTCTTCACTAAACTGAAGCCTAGTGCTGCAATTTCTTCCCTGTGTGTGTGGTCTTCTAGTTTTTTTGCTAGTTATTTTGTTCTTTTTCAAGGGGTACTTCCTCTCTCTTGCTGCTTAAATTCGATCAATGTCAATTACTTAGTAGTGGGAATATCTGACCGATGATGCCCAATTTTCATAGAAGTGTGACATTAGTCTGTTGGCAAAAGTCTCCAGTGATATCTGATGTCTAACACAGAATTTCTTCAAATTGACGTAGCAATTTTTCTGTTTCTCTTGAATGGCATTTAATTCACTTATTTTAAATTACAATTATTTGTTTACTTGTCTTATTTCCCCTTATATACTAGAAACTTCTAGAGGGAAGGATTTATATCAGAAGTGATACTAAAAATGCTGAGAAGGCAGTGTTTCTGCCTAATTCATCTTTGTATCCTCCAGTAGCTGATCCAGTGCTCAGCATACATTGATGAACACATGTCTGAATATATGTTCTCAATTCAGAGGAGACGGTGGTTCAAATGTTCATTTGTAAGTTGGTTTTTAGAAATCCAATTATTAGATTTCCAGGCTGGCTTATGAAAGTCTGATTTACCCATAGTCTGAAATACTTCTGATTACAGTGATAAGAAGTAAAAACCATACCACTGTAAAAGTAATGATGAAAGCATAGAAAAATAAAATTGAACAAGAAAATGTATTTCTTTTTAGGCAGCTGTATTTGAGAAATTTTATGTCTAATCTGTGAAAAATAAAAAGTGAATGAGACTTTTGAAAATTCATTTTTTAAAAATGAGACAGATGTTTCAGAAAGAATTTTCAGTTAAGTCCTTTTATTATCTACTTAAGATAATTTTAAGTAGTAATAATATATTATCTACACTGTTTCTCTGGCCCTTTCTGCATGACCGTGAAATCCATCCTTGAACTATTTTAAAGGTTCTAGCATAAATACAGGACAATCTCAATACCACCCTACCTTAGGTGGGGTAGACAAAAAGAGGCTTGTCTATTGTTAAGCTCTGTGAATAGGACCTGGGCACACTTCTGGCAATTGAGAGATAAACATTTTTAGACCAGAGACACTTGAAAAATTACAACTATTTCTTTCTCACTTGGAGAAGTGAAAGATAGGCTTCTACTTTGGTATTTCTGTGGAGTTGATCTGAAAGAAAGTAGTCATTATACAAGCAGTGTTTTAAGGCAGCATACTGACACTTGGTTTGTCTATGGTATCCTTCAAAATTTCTTAAAAGAAAACCAATGATTAACAGAACCTCACCAATACTAAAGCTTTTGCTCATCAAAACTTCCCCTTACAAAAATGAGTAGACAAGTTAACAGACTAGTAGAAAATATTTAAAATATATGTATCTGAAAAATACTTGTAACCAGATTGTGTAAAGAATTTACAACACTCAATGATAATAAAGACAATTCAATTAAAAAGTATGCAGAGTGAAATATACATAATGTAAGAATGATGAAAATAACATTCAACCTCATTATTCATCAGGGAAATGAAAATGAAAACCTTAAGGAGATACCTCTTCACAATCACAGAATGCTAAAATTAAAGAAGTGTCAAGAATACCAAATTTTGGCAAGGATGAAAGCAACTCGTATTCCCAGACATTGCTGATTAGAGTGTAAAGTGGTACAACTACTTTGTATAGCTGTTTGTTATTTATAAGTTAAATATAGTGACCAATTCCTGTAATACTGCAACTCCATTCTCAGGCATTCCTCTCTCAGGCATCCACTCACCACTCTTACACAAGAGAAATGAAACATATGTCTATGGGAGAAAGTTTTATTCTAATAGCCAAAATCTGGAAACAACAAAAACATCTATCAATAGTAGAATAGATTAACAGAGAATAGTATATTTGTACGTTTGAATACTACTGAGCAATGAAATGAATGAACAAAAAAATGAAAGACTAGACAAACGACATGAATAAATCTCAAAAATGTTATGCCGAGTAAAGGAATCCAGGCACAAAAGTGTACATACATTTACGTGGAACTTGAAAATAGGCACAACTAATCTATAGTGATAGAAATCTGAACAGCAGTCACCATGAGATTGACTGAGATGGGCCTGAGGGAATGGTCTGAGGTGATGCAAATGATTTTTTTGAAATCTTGTTTGAGGTGTAAGTTAATAGGTGTATGTATTTCTCAAAACTCATGGAACTGTACTTATAATTTGTGCATGTCGTTGTAGGTAATTGTTACCTCAATTAACAACAGCAAAAACATTTCGAACTATGGATAAAATTAAAAGCACTATTACATACCACTTAAATTATGTTTAGAAATGATATTTAATCTAAAAAGTGCAAAACATTATTTATTTATTAATGTTTATTTTCTTATCTTCAAAGAAGGCATGTAGACAGAAAGGAACCTGATTTTTTTTTTCCTAGAAACCTATTAGCATAGATTATTTTGCAAGCTGGGAATATATGTATAAGGTTCATTTATATGTAAGTTTAATTTGTCAACTCCTATTAATTAAAAAGAATCAAGTTTGCAGTAGATGCAGAAATATTGCACAGATGCTAATTTTTAAAAAATATTTTAGAAATTTTAGTAAATTATAAATGAGGCCAATATATAATTAAATAAGCATAGTTATGGCAAACAATACATTTAATTTAAGGAATTTTTTTCTTAAATGGTATGTATGAAAATTTTTTCTTTTTTGAGATTTTTTGAGTGGCCTTTTAAAAATGTTGTTTTGTACTTTTAATGAGTTTTCTCATTATGAAAGAATTATCAATAAAAGTATTTCTGGATGTTTGTGAGCAAATTTAGGAATAATATAATATATTTTTCTGTAGGCGATTGGTTGAAAGTATACATCTTTCTTTGGATTAGCTGGCCAATGTTTATATATATAGAGAGAGAGAGTAAGGAAAACACTGCATACATATTAGGAGGTTAGTTATTCTTTGCATAACTTTTGCCAGCTCCACAGATGTGGCTGAGTTGATGACAGTATTTCCAGGCTAAGCTTCTGGAATGCAGGTGAGAGCCAATGAAAGTTAGATCATGTTTCTGAGGTATTCTGTAGCTTATTTAGAACCCAAACTTCATGTTAATAATAAACTTTAAAATTACTGTATAGATAGGAACTTATGGGAGAGCTAAACGGTTTACAAGTTTGGTAATGATTGATGTTTAGTTGTTTTTCTTTCAAGTTCCATCCAGTAAATATGCAAAGATGAGTAAGATACGATATGCTCACTTGGGACATTTGTAAGCTAGTGGGGAGACTTTGGGTAGGGGAAGAATCTATTGACTATCTATTATATGCCAGACACTGGGAATACAAAGATGTAACAACAGCAAATGATATATTTTCTGTTCTCAAGGGCTCACATATTGAATGGAGAGGCACTTATCTGACAGATGTAATAATAGAGTACAAAAAGTGTTATGAAAGAAGTTAGCACAAGGGTGCACGTAAGCAAGGAATCTAACCTAGATTTTCGGGCATGGGTTATCTGGAAATTCTTAGAGAGATATAACATACAACATGAGTTCTGAAAAAAATGAAATGCATCAGAGTCCAGGAGAGAGAAAAGGGGGTAGAGATATTTCAAGCAGAGCAAAAGCATCATGGTAAAATCATGAAGATGTAAAAGGAGACTAGAGTATGGTTAAGAAGTGGCAAGGAGTTTCATTGTGGCTGGAATGTAGAGTATTTGGAAGAAATGTGAAGAGATTGAGGCCAGCAGCTAGTATGGGGACATGAAAGGTATTGCATGTCATGCTACGAAGCCTTGATTTTATCCCTTAAGAAGCATAGAGCCAGCTGAAGTCTTTAAGCAGAGGAGGGATATAATGAAATATGATTTTTAGGATGGTAGTGTGGAGAATGAACTTGAGTAGAGAAAGACTGATGCCAGGATATGCACTTAGCAATCCATGGAGATAGTCCAAGAAAGATATGATGAGGTCCTTGATGAAGATAACAACAGAAGGAATGGAGAAGAGGGAGTTGTTCTGAATTACTAGTGGGTAAAATCAATGAAAGGTCATGATTAATTGGGTGTGGCTGGTAAGGGAGATGGATAAGTCAAAGATGGTTCCTTGTCAGTCCTGGGTGACCAGATGCATAATGATACCACTAAATAAATAAGGGAATACTCAGATGAGAAGAAAAATAGATTTTGGTAGAAGAAATCTATTTTCAGCTTGAGGTACCATAATAGATGTTCTACAGATGGTTATTCAAAGTATTTTTAATTAAGAAACTGACATAGAGATCAGCCTCTAATATTTCTTTCTCTTCCTATTGCTGCAACCTAAAGAGTGTTTTAATCATTGTCATTAAAAGGCTGCAAGGGGCCCAAGAGAAGATTGCAAAATCTCCCCAATAAGTGCGAAGTTTATGGGAAAAATGTGTAACTATCTGAACATTCAGGCAAATCACTCTTTTGCAGGCTTTTTATGATTTCCAATTCTTTATAGACTGTAGACCCTTTTATTTGAACTTTTAATATTTACTGTTGCTTTTCTTTCATTCCTCTCCAGGTTTTCTTATCCTTCTTTAGTTTCTAGACCTCAAACTGCATATAGAACTCTAAGAAGTGCCTGGCCAGTGCCCAGTGGGACAATTGCTTCACGGTTCTTGCATGTTACTTCTTGTTAGCATATTCGTCTATCTTGCTGGTTTTAAAAATAATCGCAGTGTGCCGCTGACTCATGTTCAGTTCATGATTTGTGATGGCACCTCCTAGCCTCTGTGGCAAATCTATCCTTCCCCATCCTGAATTTGTGTCAGGTATTTGTTCTTCACTCTTGACTGCCTTCTGCCAAGTATTTGTTGTTATTTCAATTTGTCAAGATCATTTTGGGTTTCAATTTTGTCTTAAAAAGAGCTAGACATCCTTCTAAATTTTGTGTGTTAATCCAGTTCCAAAATTTAGTAAGTATGATTTCCAAGCTAATCCAAGTCACCAATAAACAGATTAAACAGATGGCGTGCATATGCCAGTGGCTAGAGCCAGACTTTAAGGGCAGAGTGAGTCATTCTCCTGTGGCACCTCAGGAAGGTGACTTTGCTCATTGTTTTCTTGTCACATACCAAAGAATGAGAAAAAGGAATCAGACATAGTCAAATGCTGTAAAAACAAAATAAACAGAATGCTTGTCACACTATGGTATTCAAAAACATTAGTTTCCTTCCCTTTTGTACTCTGAATAAATAAGCAAGTGTTATTTAATCCCTACTAAAAAGAAACAGGTGTTCTTATGTCATAAGTTAAAATACCTGGAATAAATACGAGTTTATAGATTGTCAGAATATAATTCATCTTAATCTAGAAGTAAACTTACACTGCTGGAAGTTATTTAATCCCTACTAAAAAGAAACAGGTGTTCTTATGTCATAAGTTAAAATACCTGGAATAAATACCTGAGTTTATAGATTGTCAGAATATAATTCATCTTAATCTAGAAGTAAACTTACACTGCTGGAAAGAAGACCATGTTTCTCATTCTATAGGCAAGCCAACAATCAGGAAAATTATGATATAGATAAAGTCATAGAAATATTGTATGATCACGCATTAGAGCACGTGTCCTTTCTGCTAAAAAAATCCCCCAACTATTTGAAGTATTTCTAAATGGCCTTCAAAATCATCATTATAAATATATATGTGTTTCTATGAGGTCGGTAAATGATCACTCACATAACTGACCATTATTAAATTCTTTGGAATTTGGATAATTTCTAATTTCCCACAATAATAAGAACACTTGTTCAATAAGCATTTTTGAAAGAGCTAGGAGGTTATGAGTCCAAAAATAAGTTATTATATTAAAGACACATTATTCTTTTTTTTTTTGTCTTTTTCGTGACCCTAACCCTAACCCTAACCCTAACCCTTGGCTTGGTGTCGCCCACACTACACTCAGCCAGTGAGCGCACCGGCCATACCTTTATAGGATCCGAACCCGTGGCGGGAGCGCCACTGCACTCCCAAGTGCCGAGTGCGCCATGGGGCCGGCCCCACATTTATTCTTTTTAACAACAAATTCACTAGTCATGCTTTCCTATACATAAGAATTAAAATATACACTGAAATGCCTCGGATAAACATTTTGTAATTAAATACTATGTTTTTCCACAAAATCTTCTAAGAGTAGATAAAAAACAATTCATTCAACAAGTATTTATTGAGCACATAATATGTCCTAGGCACTCTGCAAAGTGTCAAGGACACACATTTGAGTAAGAAATAATGATTATTTTTGAGGTGTGTCTTTTTCGTGACCCTAACCCTAACCCTAACCCTAACCCTTGGCTTGGTGTCGCCTGCACTACACTCAGCCAGTGAGCGCACCGGCCATACCTTTATAGGATCCGAACCCGTGGCGGGAGCACCACTGCACTCCCAAGTGCCGAGTGCGCCATGGGGCCGGCCCCACATTTATTCTTTTTAACNACACTATGGTATTCAAAAACATTAGTTTCCTTCCCTTTTGTACTCTGAATAAATAAGCAAGTGTTATTTAATCCCTACTAAAAAGAAACAGGTGTTCTTATGTCATAAGTTAAAATACCTGGAATAAATACCTGAGTTTATAGATTGTCAGAATATAATTCATCTTAATCTAGAAGTAAACTTACACTGCTGGAAAGAAGACCATGTTTCTCATTCTATAGGCAAGCCAACAATCAGGAAAATTATGATATAGATAAAGTCATAGAAATATTGTATGATCACGCATTAGAGCACGTGTCCTTTCTGCTAAAAAAATCCCCCAACTATTTGAAGTATTTCTAAATGGCCTTCAAAATCATCATTATAAATATATATGTGTTTCTATGAGGTCGGTAAATGATCACTCACATAACTGACCATTATTAAATTCTTTGGAATTTGGATAATTTCTAATTTCCCACAATAATAAGAACACTTGTTCAATAAGCATTTTTGAAAGAGCTAGGAGGTTATGAGTCCAAAAATAAGTTATTATATTAAAGACACATTATTCTTTTTTTTTTTGTCTTTTTCGTGACCCTAACCCTAACCCTAACCCTAACCCTTGGCTTGGTGTCGCCTGCACTACACTCAGCCAGTGAGCGCACCGGCCATACCTTTATAGGATCCGAACCCGTGGCGGGAGCACCACTGCACTCCCAAGTGCCGAGTGCGCCATGGGGCCGGCCCCACATTTATTCTTTTTAACAACAAATTCACTAGTCATGCTTTCCTATACATAAGAATTAAAATATACACTGAAATGCCTCGGATAAACATTTTGTAATTAAATACTATGTTTTTCCACAAAATCTTCTAAGAGTAGATAAAAAACAATTCATTCAACAAGTATTTATTGAGCACATAATATGTCCTAGGCACTCTGCAAAGTGTCAAGGACACACATTTGAGTAAGAAATAATGATTATTTTTGAGGTGCATACAGTCTTGTGGAGGTATGTGTGTGGTGCACAGAATATAAAAAGGAATAAGACAGGCATAGTTTTTGCCTTCATGGAGCTTATTATGATATGCAGGAATATGACAATTAAACAAATAGCTATGATATATGAGAAGGAGGAGGTGTGCAAGGCCCTGTTCTTGCTTCTGTAAGACTAGTTCTACTTTTAACTGTTTTAGAGGTAAAATTTTGACATTTTGTTTAAGATTTCATTTAAAAGCCTATATGTACTCACACTGCTCTTCTGCTTAAATATAAGTTTGAGAACTAGTATATTGTACTATGTACTCTCTTTATACATAATAGTTAAAATTGAATTTAAATATGAAAAAGCCTGAAAATATTTTTCAGTGTTGGCGGTGATCCCAATCTTGAACAGATTTGCCGATGCAGTATTTTGAGTTTTATTTCTCTCTTATTTTCACATTTGTATTTCAGTCATTCAAAGAAAGCAAAGCTTGTTAAAATTGTTGCTATATGGCTTCCACATGGTGGTAGTGCACTGACAGTTGTGCCTGGGCTAAGGTCTCAGCAACCTGATTGTAGATGTGACCTTGGCATCATCCTAAGACTTGTCTCAGTAACATCTCTTAGGCGTGATACACACGGCAGTGCCAATGCTTGAGTGCACTCTAAATCCTGGGCTGATTTCTCAGCTACTCTCCACACTTGAGCTCCAAAACATGAGACAACTGAATTAATTATTTTCATTATGTAACTACACATCAAAAATATTAAGCAGTTCATTTACTGAAGTTTTCTTGTTATCTTTTACCTCATTTAAAGAGGACCTAAATATTTAAATCCAGACTTTAAATCTAAACTGTAAATTCCTAGTCCTTCACTCTCAGATAAATCAATAATATAGTTAATTGACTAGTTAACTCCTTAATAGATTTTGAAAACAATTTATTTCTTCTCTTCATTTAATATCATGATTTCTACCCTTTCAATTTCCCTATTTAAAGCCAGTAATTACTTTGTATTAAGGATGAAATTATTCATCTTCCTTTGTAGAAGAGATTTATTGATTTATGTCAACTTATTTTGAAACATGTAAGAAATAAATCAAACAATGAATGTTCTACTCAGGGTCCTGCCTCAGTCACTGGGAGCAGCTTACAGGCCTGGAATTATTCCTGCTGGTTGCAGTCGGGAGAGGGGTGGCTCAGAAGGGCATCTTCTTATGAATCATTATTCCAAACTCATAACACTGTCATTGATAGGAAGCTTCATAGCTTCAAAAAGGTTTCCAACTGTTTATTGGTTAGTCACATCTTCAGCCTCAAGGGCTCTGAGTAATTTAAAGCTTTGTTTTTCTTTTGTAGTTTGTGGTATTCATTATAGCGCTATTTATTTTGAGCTCCTGATCTTGGTTTCATTTGGATATGTTTCTCTTGGATGTGTTTCTAGTTATTTTTCTCTTTCCTAATTTTGCTAAGATGCCCAAGGCGCTTCGGACTAGGCTGCCTATAAATTAATATAAAAATGAACTACATTTGCATTCTTTGTCTTCTGCAAGAATGCCATTTGGAATCATCTCTTGGAATATGAATCTCCCAAATGCTCACCACAGTGGAATTCAGGTGCACAGTAAACATAGCAGTTCTAGTATCAGCATCCTTTTAGTTAGAAGGAAGTAGGGAATTTTTATGCCTATTATTATTGCAAACAGATTGTTCACTGTATACTATTTGAAATAAAGAGTGAGTGACAAGAATCTATATTATAATTAACCAGTAAATTGCACACCCATATGGTTGTGAAACCACAGCCAAAACAGAAATGAAACTTTCCCTATGCTAAAAAGTGATTCACGTGGCAATAGTTGGTTTTCTATTGTCAAATTCACCAAGATCTTCCTCTTGCTAGTTCTCACCTGCACAAACATCATGAGAAAATGTTTGGTGGCTGTTTGGTGAGTGAAGTGGCTACTAAAACAAAAACAAAACACAACTCCCACTTTGACACCGCAAATGACATTTTTAGAGCTAATTAGTTGTATAGAGTTGACCAGATGGCCTCTGGATCTCTCATTTGGGCCGTAGCGAGCCCTCTGAATCCTTCCTGCCTGCACTGTGGATCTGGCTGTAGCTGCGTTTTCACATCTGCTGTGTTCACACACATGATCTATTCAACAAATAGCTTGTCCTGCGTCTGGGCCTGGATTTTAAATGTGTGTGTTAACTCAAGGAGGCCTTGTTCCAGCTGGCAATGGTGGGTGGATTGCCAAATGCAGAATTCCATTTGAACTGGGACTAACATGATCTGAAGCACATTTATGTTGGTGCAGGAAGACTGGAGTCAAAACAGATAAATTGAAAGATCGTTTCATGATGTATTATACAAGACACTGTTTTTCCAAAAAATGCTTTCTATCACACAAAGGTCAGAGATCACATAACTCCTGTTCAAGACCATTCATCAAACAGACCTACTCTCACCAAAAAGCTAAACTGCCAAAAAATGAAGTGTCAGAAGGACTTTATCATTTGGGATTATGTATAATATTTACCATAATCCAGTGACTCTGAAGATTGCTGAGTGCTCTGCACTTCAGGCTGAGATCTTGTTTTATCAAAATCAAGCATAGGACAGAATGAATTGGCTGAATTCAATCAACAGTTGTTTCATTGCCATCTCAGAATAGAAACTTGTTTTAGGTGATTTGGGGATAATAAAATAAAGAGGTAATTCAACCTTTGGGTACTTAGATTTAGTTGAATGAAGATATTGACAATGATATGTAGGGGTTGCAGTTAATTATGTTTACCTAATAAACTCAGTGGCAGTGGTGAAACATTGGGGAGAAGGCAAACTTGTATCAGAGCCATCTCTAAGCTTAATTATAGTGTTGTGTTCTTTTTAGTACCTTCTCAAGTATTGTAATGTTACACTAAGCACTGAAAAAAGCAATTGGCAATGTTATAGAGTCTACCACAAGCAGAATTAAACAGTTGTCACAACAGTTTTGAAAAAAAAAGAAGAAAACAGAGTCACCCTGTTATAAAGCTATCTTCTAATGAGAGCCTTGCAATAAATATACATTTAATTTTGTTTGGGAAAAAATGCTTTTCCTTCATATCCTATTCAGTGTTTCAAATACCCATCTTTAGAGACCTGTGAAAATTTTATCTTCCCATGTTTAAATAGACATTATAGACAAAATTAATAAATATGGCTTTTCTTTGTTGAAATTATACAAGACAGAATTTTTTTTTTTTTTTTTTTACCTTTTTTTGTCTTTTTTCGTGACCGGCAACGGATCGCAACCCTCAGTGTCACGCCCGTACCGGACCGGGACTGGCAACGGGATTGCAACCCTCGGTGTTGCCCCCGCACCTCGCTCAGCCAGTGAGC
>NW_007726663.1:128859-130671 GCF_000696425.1 Galeopterus variegatus
AAAAAAAAAAATTTTTTTTTTTTTTTTTTTTTTTTTTTTTACCTTTTTTTGTCTTTTTTCGTGACCGGCAACGGATCACAACCCTCAGTGTCACGCCCGTACCGGACCGGGACTGGCAACGGGATTGCAACCCTCGGTGTTGCGCCCGCACCTCGCTCAGCCAGTGAGCAGCCGGTCTGTATGTGGGATCCGAACCCTCAGTGGGAGCGCCGCCGCATGCGCCACCGGGCCGGCCCATACAAGACAGAATTTAAGAGTAGGCATTAACATGCTAAGGTGACATTTTATTTTGTCACATTGACTAAATTGAGAAGTAGGAAACACAAATGTTGATAACAAAGGAATTTTCATAGTTCAACCAGGCCAAAATACAAATTCTCTCACTAAATTGCATAAATATCTTGGCCTGATCCACTTGACCAACACCATCTTAAACAGTCTCAACACGATTTCAAATCAGCAAAGTTTCCATTTATGTAAATATACTTAAGAATCCAAACACAAAATACACAAAACACTTTTTTTTGATAAAGAAAAAATAATTATTAGAATTACAAAATGTTATTTGGTTTGATCATGAGGTGCTTTTTGTTTGTTTTTGTACTTGTTTTATTTTGTTTGTTTGCTTTTGGATACCAATCTAATTTTCTTCTGACTTTGGGTACTTACGTTTAAGGTTTGATTTAATTATTGGGAATTTAAACAATGGGTCTGTCTAAATATTCCCAATAAATATGTAAAGAAAACTATTAACTATTTTCTTGTAAAAAGTTTAGTTCTTTTTACTGAGTGTTTTTACTACCAGGAACTAAATTATCCCCAGCAACTAACAAAAATCCTGAGACCTCTAATCTCAACAACAAGCAAGGCATCAATTTTCATTCCCATATTATAGTTCCTACTGACTGAGAGAGATCCTATTTCAGGTTCTGTGACATTCTGCATGATTCAACCTGAGGGATTTAGGGTGAGATAAAGGGAGTCTAGTATTAATAAATCAATTCATTTGGGGCTTCAGGGTTTTAGAGAACCATTTTACACAACTAGTTTTAAAAATCATTAGAATCTCACAAATCACAACCTTCTCCCTAATTAACCCTCTGTGACTTTCACTGCATTTTCTTCTGGGGACTAAGTGACTTAGGAGACAGCTGTAGCACAATGATAGAATGTCACTGGACTGAAACATGGAAGGCTTGGGTTCTAGCTCCAGTTCTTCAACTTAACTATTCTTGGGAAGGTCTCTGAATCTCTCTGAGACTCAATTTTGTCATATAAAACAAGAACATCACTACCTATCTGATAAGGCTATTGTATTAATTGCAAAGCATGTTTAAAATGAAGTGCTAGGCGAATGCTAAATGTAACTTGTCTTATACAATGAATAGCAAACAAAACAATATAACCTCAATTAAAATGAAAGCAATTGATAGATATGGTTTGGTGTTTTGTTTTTTTTTTTAAGCATCAATTGTATATTTTTAGTTGATATATTATAACCTACTTCCTACTTGAGTTTTGAGACTGGTATTCTTAAACCACCTCTTAAATCAAGTCTGCTGCCCAAATTTAGAAATGCTATTGTCTCCTCCAGATATTCTAATCTCTAACCCATCTTCTTATAACTAAGGATAAAATGATGAAACCTGTAAAAATATGTGGCAAAGATATAACTTGTGTTCCACAATCCACCTAGTATACTGACCTTTAAGGCTGGAGTTGTTGAAGTGGATCAGATGGAGGGAAATCTGCAAGCTTCTCCATTAGACTGAGATGTTTGTACTCAGTGCCTGTAAGCTGGTGTTCTCTAAG
>NW_007726663.1:131391-142545 GCF_000696425.1 Galeopterus variegatus
CAAGCTTCTCCATTAGACTGAGATGTTTGTACTCAGTGCCTGTAAGCTGGTGTTCTCTAAGCCAACTGAGATACCGACATGAATATTCAACAGCTACAGCTCTCTCTTTGGCTATAAAATACGGGCTAGGCATTGTAAGCCTTTAGACAGCTTGATGGTGTTTGGTGGAGTGTCATGTTGCAGAAATAAACCCTTTAGTTTATAAGCAAAGGAATGGAATTATTCTTCCTTTTTTGGTTTCATTTTTTTAAAAATTCAATTTATTTTAACATTTATTTGTACATATTTGTGGGGTACAGTATGCATTTCGATGCTTGTATAATACTGCCCAATGATTCACTTAGGAAAGATAACATAGTTTTGTATCCATTAGTCTACCATGTTTCCTCCCCCTCCACACACTTTAGGTGTTGTGATTGACTAAATTTGACAGAGAAACATAATAGGGAGACCCACATCTTGGGTGAAAGAAACAGCCTTCCTGTTAGTAAGGTTCTCCCTGCTATGAGTCTGCTACACTCTTGCTGCTATCTTTGTGAGTGTGCATTATACGCCCCTCTCCTTTAGAGTGCACCCGGGCAAAGTGATACTCAGAATCTTTGGCTTTCAAATACCTCTTTAAAAGAATGAGTTTTGGAACAGGACAATTGCACTTTCCTATCATGAACTTCCAAAATACTGTCCTGCAGATGACTCATGAGCCTAAATCTCTGTTGTCCCTTCCAGGAACATCCAGGTGATATGTCTGTCATCAGATTACACCTGCTTAAGCCAACACATTTAATTGAATACACAAGTCTAACAGATATTTTTTAGGAAGATAATATTATTTTCTGTAATCCTATACTCTACTAGATGCAATCCATATAGAGAAACCACAAACATTTTGCTTCTATCATTTCAATATAGAGCACAGCAATTCCATGAAAACCAGCTGCTGGCTGGGTTACAATTTATCATCTTGTTAGTCAATAACCTTAGCTTTCTCTCTTTGCATGTGTGAATGAATATGGCTTGTGCATTCCTCTGGGCACGTTCTAGTTTGCCAAGAAAATTAATCTGGAGGAGAAAATGTACTTGTTCTCTTCTGGAACCCTGTGGATGCTTATAAAATACTAAATGAGAATATTAAGTCTGATATTTGAGGGTCATGGTTCTGCTGTGCTGAAGATATTATTCAAGCTTTCTTCCAGTTTTTGCATCAGGAAGCTATGAAGATGAAAATCCCCTCTAAAAATCTTCCAAGTCCTGTGTTTTCTGGCTGCTCTTTTACTATTTTCGGACCTGATCTCTCAGCTACAGGGCAGGCCCTGAAAAATGCTTCACTTTATTTCTAGTCCATTACATATAGAAAACTTACAAATGTAACTTTAAAACATATTTGCAAATTAGTTTACAGCATTTTTAATGTTTCTTTCCTTTTTCCATCTCTCTTCGCCAATTGTCATTAACTATTGCCTTTGCTTTTCAGCAAGTTACAGGAGGGTAAATTGACAGCGGTTATTTCTTCTTAATACCTGGTAATCTTTCTGGAGAAAAGTTGTATGGTTTATACTGCTCTTGTTTAGCATTTGCTATAGATTTTGAAAGAGAGGACTATTGTACGAATCTATGATGTACTCGCATTTCCAATGCACTGTGAAAACGTATATATGAAACATACAAAACGTAAGTCACAGTTTTTCTAATATATGTTATATTTAGCAGAATCATTGGAATTTATTACACCCTTCCTATTTCCACAGAAAAGTTTTCAAGACACATTGTCAATTTAAAAAGCAAGTCTCATATAAATCAAGTCATTATTATTGTAAGGACTAAGTGATTCAGAATTTATAAAAGTATTTGATACAAATCCTGGCACATAGAAAGTGCAATATAAATTTTGACTATCATTTTTATTATCTGCTATGGTCAGAATGTTTGTGTCCCTCCCAAATTCACATGTCAAAATCTTAACCCTCTAGGTGACGGTAATAGGTAAGGCCTTTTGGGGAGTGATTTGGTCATGAGCGTGAAGCCCTCATGCGTGGGATTGATGCCCTTTTTTTTCTTTTTTGGTGGCTGGCTGGTGTAGGAATCCAAATCATTGACCTTAGTGTTACAACACTGCTCTCTAACCAACTGAGCTAACTGGCCAGACCAGATGATTTTTTGAGGGTGGGGGTGTGAATAGTGCCCTTTTTTGTTAGAGTCATTTTTCTTTTTAATTGGTGTCCTTTTACAAAAGAGGCCCCAGAGAGCTGCCTTGTCCCTTACATCACACGAGGTCACAGCGAGAAGGCATCATCTATGAATCAGGAAATGGATCCTCACTAGACACTGCATCTGTTGGCATTTAGAACTGTGAGAAATAAATTTCTGTTGTTTATACACCACCCAGTCTACGGTCTTTTGTTACAAAAGCCCAAATGGGCTAAGACATCATCTACTCTCCTATCTATAAATGCATAAAAATGGTTTGGGAGAATTACTTCTGGTCAGGGCTGTGGTATTGGGAAAAGGTTACCATTTCTACACATATATTTTTATAATTAGCACATATTACCTGTTATTACTTACGAATTAAAAGAAATGAAATATGTACTATTTGATTGGAGAATATATATTTATCTTTTGGTAACAGAAACTTTCTGAAGTTTTGTGCTTGGACCAGATTAGTCTTAGGTGCAGGGCAGAAAGCTTCACTTTGTCCTCACATGAGAGCAGGTGAGACCAGGAGCTTGGGTGCTCCGACCAGGCCAGCTCTCCAGGGGCTGCTGCGTCTTGCGGAGCTGCTGCCACTGCTGCCCCCACTCACTTTTGACATCTTGTCAGGACATTTTTGCTGTTTGTCAGGAGGACTTTGCAATTTTAATCTAAATGATAGGTTTATCCTCGCACACATTTGGGCAAACAGAGTTCTGAAGTCTGAGAGGCCCTAAGGGTAATGATTTTCAGAACCTATGGTGAGTAGGCTTGGGATCTAGACCCATTATGGAAAAAATTTGCCATGGAAAGAATCTTCTCAAAAATATCAGGTTGTAGGGAAACCCTCTTTGGAACAAGGTGGGAGACAGTATCTTTGATCTAATGCCATGTGCTAATGAGCCACAGATGTGGAAACCTGAGCTTTCACTCTTTTAACTAAATTGGTAATTTAAAATTTTAATTATTTTATTATATATACACATATATTATCACATTTATATATTATATATCGCTGGTTGAAAATGCTTCTTTTCTATTTTAGTCAAATGAAAACATAAATTAGTTGATAATAATTAGTTAATAGCTTAGCTGGACCATGCATTGTCTTTACATTGATTCTGTTAATCTTATTATGTAACACGGTTTCATTCCTTTGTATTCCTTTTTCTTGTCTTTATTGGATTCTGAAAGTGATAAGAGTTCCATAGCCAAGCATATTTACTGGGGATGCCCAAGACATGAAATTCTTGCAGCAAGATGTTTGATAGTTTTTTTTTTCAGCAGATAATGATTCAAAATGTGAGTGCACTAGTTCAAAGAACTTCGTGATGATTATATCATTGTAACCCTAAATGTGCATTATTAAACGGGTGGCCTGAGTTCTGAAGAAGCACAGATCTAATCTTATTTACCTGCCAATACCCATAAGACAGCACAGTTGAAATGATTTCTCTGTCTTCAATGGAGGCTGTGTGTCCACAGATTAATATTTCCATAAATGCCCTGGAAGAAGGAAAGCTTGTTTCTCAGGCATAATAACTAGGACCTGGATTACGTGATCAAAGAATGAAGATTAGAGTTGGTGACTTCTAGGAATGCAGAAAATTTTCATATCTTCTGCATTCAAAGTTGTAAGTGGCTTCAAAGGCTTAGAAACAAATCATCATTATTTCTAGAAATAATTACATAAATTTATTAAGTGCTCCAAACTGCACCTGAATGTGGGAAATGTAATGAGTTCTGAATGAAGTGAAAATATTTTGTAGTGCAAAATGTTATGTTTTTAGCTTTCTTCACTTGGCTGACGTTTATCATGTTTTAGCCAATAGGTGGCTGGACATATCAGCTGGGAAGAAATTGATCCAAATAGATAGGTAAAATAGTCTACTTTTAGCAATGAGAGTTCTCTTTAAAAATATTTTGCCCGTGACATTTCACAGACAAAAATCACATTATCATCTTAGTAGACACAGAAAAAGCATTTGACAAAGTTCAGCATCCCTACATGATAAAGCCTTTCAACAAATTAGGTATAGAAGAAAAGTATCTCAACCAATAAAAGTCATATGACAAACATACTGCTAATATCATGTTAAATGGTAAAAGCTGAAAGCTTTTTCTTTAAAAACAGAAGCAAGACAAGGATGTTCGCTCTCACCACTCTTATTTAACATAGTATTGGTTACAGTAATCAAACAAGAGAAAGAAATAAAGGGCATACAAATTGGAAAAGATGAAGTTAAACTGTTCCTGTTTGTGGATGACATGCTCCTATGTATAGAAAAACCTAAAGATTCTACTAAAAAGCTCTTAGAACCAATAAATAAATTCAGTAAAGTTGCAGGATGCAAAATCAATATACAGAAGTCAGTAGTGATTTTATGCTCCAACAATGAACTAGCAGAAAAAGAAATCAAGAAAGCAAGCACATTTACAATAGCTACCAAAACAAACAAACAAATGAAAAAACAAAAAACATGTAGGAATCAATTTAACCAAGAAGGTGAAAGATCTTTACAACAACAGCTATGAATCACTGCTGAAAGAAATTAAAGAGGACACAAAAAGATGGAAAGACATTCCATGATAATGAATTGGAAGAATTAATGTTGTGAAAATGTCCATACAACCCGAAGTGATCTATAGGTTTAATGCAATCCCCATCAAAATACCAATGACATTCTTCATGAAAATAGGAAAAACAATCCTAACATTCATATGGAGCAAAAAAAGGCCCCGAATAGCCAAAGCAATCCTGAGCAAAAAATAATAATGACAATAACAATAAAGCTAGAGGTATTATACTACCTGACTTCAAAATACACTACTAAGCTATAGTAACAAAAACAGTGTGGCACTGGCATAAAAACAGACACATGGATGAATGGAACAGAGCAGAGAACACAGAAATCAATCTTCATACTTAAAGTCAACTGATCTCTGAGAAAGGCACCAAGAACATACACTGGGGAAAGGACAGGCTCTTCAATAAATGATGCTGGGAAAATTGGATATCCATGTACAAAATAATGAAACTAGACTTATACCTCTTGCCATGTACCCAAATCAGCTCAAAATGGGTTAAAGACTTGAATGTAAGAACTGAAACTGTAAAACTTTTAGATGAAAACATAGGGGAAACACTTCAGGATGTAGGACTAGGCAAAGATTTAATAAATAAAACACCCAAAGCACAGGCCACAAAAGAAAAAAATAAACAAATGGAATTATATCAAACTACAAAGCTTCTGCACAGCAAAAGACACAGTTAATAGAAAGAAAAGATAATCTACAGAATGAGAGAAAATATTTGCAAACTTTGCATCCAAGAAGGGATTAATATTCAGAATATACAAGGAACTCAAACAACTTAATAGGTATTTTTCAAAAGAGGACACACGAATATGTCAACAGGTACATGAAAAAATGCTCAACATCACTAATAACCAGGGAAATGCAAATCAAAACCACACAGAAATCGTCTCACCTCAGTTAGAATGGCTATTATCAAAAAGACACAGAATAACAAATGCTGGTGGGGGAGTGGAGAAAGGGGAACACTTCTACGCTCTTGATGGGTCTGTAAATTAGTACTGCCATTATGGAAAGCAGTAGGGAGGTTTCTCAAACAACTGTAGATAGAACCACCATATGATCCAGCAATCTCACTATTGTGTATGTACCAAAAAGAAAGAAAATCATTATGTTGAAGGGATATCTGTACTCCTACATTTATCACAGCTCTGTTTACAATAGCCAAGATATGGAGCCAACCTAAATGTCCATCGATGGATGACTGGATAAGGAAAATGCGGCATATATACACCATGGAATACTAGTCAGCCATACAAAACAATGAAATTCTGCCATTCCAGAAACTTGGATGAAGTTGGAGAAAATTATGTTAAGTGAAATAAGCCAGGCACAGAAAGAGATATACCACATGTCCTCACTCATAAATGGGAACCAAAAAGAAACAAATAATAAATAAAACACATAAAAAAGAATGAAAGAAAGAAACAGCAATTACAGCAATAGATTGAACTTTCGGAAGGAGAGAACAGAATTGTGGTTACTAGAGGTGCAATGGGGGGATTAACAAGAAATTGGTTAATGGACACAAAAAATGCTTATGTTTTACAATGATGAATATGTTAATTGCCCAGATTTGATCCTCACATATTGTACAGAGGTATTGATATTCAACTCTGTACCCCACAAACATATAAAATCAATTATGTTTCAATAAAAATAGTATACAACATTTAAATATGTCTAATGTAGTGATGCATTTACTGGGCCTCCACAGATACCAATCATAAATTCTGATTAAAAGGATTTTTATCTCATTTTAAAGTGCTTCTGTATTTTCATTGAGGCCTTCATGATGAGTCCTAAGTCTCTTTCTGTTTTTGACTGCATGTAAGCCGTTCAGACATTATTTGGGATTGTGAATTAACAAAACCGAATAAACAATTCCAAAGTTTCTATGAAGGTTACGTGGAACACTAAGGGTTGGTCTTTGTCAATATCAGCTGAATCTTTATGACTGTCTCAGAATTTATTTACTCATTTGTGAACTTACGGAAAATACGCACTTTAGAGGCAATTCCTGGCTTTTAAGGTAAGCACCAAGTTTGATAATGGAAAACTATTTTTCCTTTAAGTTGATTTACTTTGTGTGTTTATTAGATTCTTAATTTTTTGTTGGATCACATAAAATGTAGCATACTGTCAAGAACTCAAAAGGATGTGTTTTCTGTCGATTCACAGCTAGGGCAGATGTGGTTGAAATGTGAACTCCTTCATTTGACCTTCATATAACCCTGGCCTGGGAGGACAGCTTGTCTCTAGGGCGGAAGATAATTTAATTTCCATGCATATCAAGTCCTCCATTTCTTCTGTGTGGAGGCTGCAGAAAAGTGTCAAATTCTGCAGAATCAGGTGTTCTGTGTTGGAGATGTGGAATATATTCTCCAGGGGTTAGAGTTGAGACCACCAAGTAGACTTCATTTTAAAGCCTTAGGGGAACCCTGAGATCATAGATTGTGAAGATGGAAAATATTTCTTTACCCTGTAAACTATTCATCTTCCATTTCACTTTTAATATGTGTGTTCATGATAGCATCAACAAAGGAGGCTCCAAAGGCCACACTTAGAACATCTAAGTTTATTATTTTATACTTTTCCAGCTGAAAACAATGATTGAAAATTCCAGTGTGTCAAACAGTGGAGTTTAAATTTCTAATGTATTCCCTGTGTTTTTCATCCCCAAAGAATTGTAGCCTACCATTCACAAAGGTTAAATGTAGGAAACTCTGCAATATCTACAAGATAAGGCTAATTCCACTTGGCTACTTGAATTTCCTTCTTTTCCCACGTATCTTTGGCTTATGGAATAGTTTATTATTCCATAATACAGCAGTGAAAATTTCTAGCAAGACCAAAGTTAATGGCCTAACATGATTTAACGCTTCTGTGATTCTGAAATTATAGTTAAGTAAGTCAGTAAAGGTGATCTCATCTCCATTTCATACTGTTGGGCTCTCTGTGGAACTCCAAGGTCATTGTCCTACTGTAAGAACTTCTCTGTTCTTATAAGTGAATACTCGTAGCAAAGAAGGAAATGGTTTTAGATTGGTGTTTGTATGAGACATGAGTGAGGGAGATACAAAGAATAACTCCAGCTGAGAGACGCTCTGTAAAGCTCCTGGCTTGGCCATGATAGACTCCCACCACAACATTCAAACAAAAACAAAAACAAAAAACCCTATTTTTTAGAAGTCCAAAGGGTAACAGATTATTTGGTTGTGGTATCACTTGACAACAGATGTTACTCGACTATGAAAATACCTTAGGTATTTAAATAACAGTTGAAACTATCCATGATATTTTTTCATTTTGTGGATAATATTTTCATGGCATTTTGCTCAGAGTCCCAATTTCTATCTGCACTTCAGTTTGGTGTTTGCTAGAATTTTCGTGTGTAGTGAGGAGCAGAGAAAATTGAGCAAAAAGAGGAGTTTATTAACCAGGATAGGCCAAATGCTGTAACAAATAACTTCCAAATCTGAGAAGCTTAACACAAAAAGTCTATGTTTTGCTTTTGTTGAAGTTCAATGCAGGTTAGAGAATCTGAGGCTCTGCTCCACATTAGTCACTCAGAGACCTAGGCTCCTTCTGTACTGTCACTCTTTACCTGTCCTATGTGGCTAGAAGTTTGCTTGGTGTTTTCCATTTGCAGCTGAATAGAAGAGTATAAAAGCATTAAAAAAATCAAAGCAGATTGATGGTTATATCTATAGTATAGTCATTTTTCTCTTATTAAAAATGTGTAATATTAACTTGGTGTTTGAGAAAGCAATGTAGTTAAATTTGGCCCAGGGAAAAAAGCAAATATTTAAGACACCAGTTGTTATATTTTTTACAGCTATACATTTTTTTTGAATTTTTAATCAAGTGACAGTTACCTACCTAATTGCTACAGATCGAGATACAAACTTTAGCAGTAATAATTGTGTCTATGGCATTATTTAGTTTACCTCTTCACAGATTCTTTTTTACTTTTATTGGAATCTGTGAATAATGTCTAATGTGAAGATTATTCAACATGTGTGTCATTTCTGAAAACAGATTTGGACCTGCTGTTGTAAAATATGTATTAGATATCTGGGAATGTGACTTCAAGAAATGGAGCTGGACGTTTAATGAGTAACACTCTAATGTGTTTTCTTGATTTACATTTAAATTATATTCCTTAATAAAAAACTGTTTATATTCACTTTATTTTCATTCTTTTTTGTTGTTGATTGTAAACAAAAAGATTTAGATTTAGGTGGAAATCTAACCAGGAGAAGTATAATAGACATTTTTTTTTTGTCAGAACACTTATCTTTAAAATATGTTAACATTCTCTTTCCTTTTTTATTTGAATTCTTAAAGATGCACCTCTACATAGATTTCATTTTTAAAAAAATTATATAATAGCTGAATAAATGAAAAACATTTGTATTTAAAGTAAAAATGCAAACATTTGAATCAAACAACAGTGAAAGTAGTTACTATTTGATAAATTCCTTATATTTAGTCTATATTAAGTCCCAATTTAATTATTTAAAACATAATATTTATAGTGACAAAATTTTCCAATAATATTAAGAATATTATCACTTAGCAAAGCTTATTCAGAAAATCCAGACACTAAAAATAACCAAATATGTATTACAAATATTTTTGAATTAAGAATATTATCACTTAGCAAAGCTTATTCAGAAAATCCAGACACTAAAAATAACCAAAAATGTATTACAAATATTTTTTTATAAAAAAAAAAAAAAAGCAAAATATGAAAATGTAATGTAGCTTTGTACTTAGGAAAAGGGAAATTATGGGGTAAGCAGATAGCCAATCTCTTTCACAGGTGACATGCATGATGGAAGATAAAGTAGGTTGGAAAGGGTCAGCTTTTTCCTGTGGGTGTGAGATGGGGAGATGGATGCTTGGGAGATAAATCGAAAATTCTATGTGTTCTATTGACTCCCCAAACAATGGCAGTATTACAAGCTTTATCTCTGTGTTAATTTTGGCAATTTTGGGGTGGCAGATATTTTGAGCATGGTAGTCCTTTCAAATTGTGGTAAATATTTTCACTTCAGATTCATGTAAACTCATTCCCACTTTTGTGGTCCCTGGTTAAAAGCTGATGAAGACTCTGCCATCTGTTTGGTAAATTTATCCTTTCAAATACTGTAAAGTACTGACTTCTGAGAGCAAGATCCATGGATAGAAACCAAGCCTTTCCATGCATGCTATGAGTAGATGTGGTTAGAAGTAAGACATTTTGGTGCCACAATCTTCTTCTGAATGTGACATATGTACAAGTTAAGCCTGAGGTTCAACTGAGGCCCTTCCAGGAAAGAGCCCACGAGAAAGACAAAGATGTTTACTAAGAACTTGAACCTAAAAATGGCAACAGTCACAAAAGAGAAGGGGCTGGATCCAGATCTGGCTCTTTCAAAGGATCCTGAAGCTAAAACGAATGGAAAATATTATAAAGTATTCAGATTTCACATAGAAAATATTAGCTTTCCCGTGTCTTCATAGAAGTTATCCTCTCCACGAACCTGAAGTTTAAAATCACATAGATTTGTTCTGTCACTATTTCATGATTTTATGTACTTACAGAAAATTCTTAGCATCACCCACCTGAGTGTCACTGAAAAAGTGCTTTAATTCTTTGCTTTTTGTTTGTCATAGGTTATCTGTATTTGACTCTAGAAAGTAAGAATTTAAATGATTCATTTGTAAGGTTCTGGGGACATTAGGATATGTCTAGAGACACCAAGATATCTACTTTTTTAAATTACAGTCAAATACCAGGAAAAAAGTCCTGAAGTTGTTTATACTCTGGGAAAAGTCACCTTCAGTACAAGCTCTGATGATTTAGAAAACTAATCTGATTGCTATTTTTTCATAATGAGCATGTGATTTAGCAAGCATCTGCGTGCCTTCATGTGGTCTCTGGCACATGATTTTTGGTTTACTTTTGCTTTTTGGGACCTTTACTTTCATACATGTTGATAGTAAATCAGTATTGAATATTATGTTAGAAACACTTTTTTTTGGTGTAAGTATTGCTTTTTAGCCATAGTATCCTGAGAGCCACATGTTATAATCTGATGGGAAACATATTTTCAGTGATGTGTTGCAAAAGTACAGAACTGAAGTTTTTTATAAAAGCATTAAAAAAATCAAAGCAGATTGATGGTTATATCTATAGTATAGTCATTTTTCTCTTATTAAAAATGTGTAATATTAACTTGGTGTTTGAGAAAGCAATGTAGTTAAATTTGGCCCAGGGAAAAAAGCAAATATTTAAGACACCAGTTGTTATATTTTTTACAGCTATACATTTTTTTTGAATTTTTAATCAAGTGACAGTTACCTACCTAATTGCTACAGATC